>NC_081185.1:147844713-147866360 GCF_029867415.1 Vicia villosa | reverse complement strand
CGGATTATTTGTTATTTAGGTTTGGTTTAATACATTTTTGTATGGAGAGAGAGGAAAAAATAGAGAGGATCTTAACCCCGTCTAAATGGGCTTGTTTGAGTTGGGTTTGACCAAACTTAATATCCAATCTATAATATAAGAACATTTGCTGTTCTGGAATTCATCATAATACCTTTTGGTTATTCTAGTCTAAATTAATATTTTTGAGACAAATAATGTTTTTTACTGTTTTCTTCTCGTTCTTAAATTTTTTGAAAATCCTAATTACTTTTTCAAAAGCACTTTTCTGCTCTTCCCTAATTGCCTTTTTGCAAACCCTAATTACTTTTTGCAAAAGCATGCTCTTCTGCAACATCCATTCACGCCACCCTCTCTTGTCATTTCCAATATTTGGTTTCTTCCCACACATGGTTCTCTAACTCTTTAGATTCCCACACATGGTTCTCTCTTTCAAAGAAACTATTTTTCTTTTTTTTTCACTCCCATCTCTCTTGCAAACAAAAATCAAAATCATGGATCACAGTGAAATCAAGGAGAAAAGGGATACCAATCAGAATAGGAGTGACAGCGGTGGCTATGATGTTTCCAGCAGTGTGCTGTTTTGGTGTGATAGATTTGCGGTGAAAGCTCCAACCTTTCTGCATATCTTTTATTTTTTGATGTTTGAAAGTAATGGGTAAAGAAAGGAGAAAAAAATAAAGCAAAGATAAGAGCGACAACCACATCAGGTTTGTGATTAACTGATTTGGTAGTTTTATGGTTTTGAATAGCTTGATGTAAAATCAGATGTTAGCTTAAAAGTTGAACAATTGATTATTCTTGGGATTAGATTTAGGTTTTTTATGTTAGATACCTAAATGCTTTGATTTCACTGAGTTCATTTTTCAATCTTTATTTTTCTTTTTCTTCTGATTCTTTGCTTTTTAATGGATTTTATGGGTATTTGTTTTGTATATTTTTCATCATCTAAGGATTTATCTGGTTTGAAATGTATAGTGCCCTATTATCAAAAAATGAGGCGTTGAAGACAGTGGTTAAAAATGAAGATGAACGAAATGAAGAGATTGCGTGGCCAATTTATTCCATTCAAATTTTCACTGAGTTCATTTTTCAATCTCTATTTTTCTTTTTCTTCTGATTCTTTGCTTTTTAATAGATTTTATAGGTATTTGTTTTGTATATTTTTTATTATCTAAGGATTTATCTGGTTTGAAATATATAGTGCCATGTTATCAAAAAATGAGGTGTTGAAGACAGTGGTTAAAAATGAAGATGAACGAAATGAAGAGATTGTGTGGGCAATTTATTCCATTCAAATTTTCTGAAATAAGTTGAAGCAATGTATATTTTATATCTTATCATCATGTTCTTCTTAGGATGGTCAACGGATTTCTTCAAACTGCTCAAGGTGTTTCTTCTGGTGTTACAATATTGTTTGCTTAAGAGATTCAGACGGAAAGATTTGGGTTGGAGAGTCTGGACATGAAAATGAAAAGTTAAAAATGTTTAAGTTACATTTAACCTATTGGTTCACAGCATGATACATAAAGTAAACTCTTTTGAGTGTATGAATCAGTAGTGTATGCACCAATGAAAACCAGCAGCATCAACTATGGATATTCCCAGCTATGAAAACTGGCAGCATCAGCTATGAATCAGTAGTGTATGCACCAATGAAGATGTTAACCCACTGTCAATAGAGACATATTGTGCTTAGATAAATCAGAGTTTCTCTCCCTGCCTCTGAGCATATGGATTCTCTTCAATTGCTCTTCAGAGATGCACTTTCGAAAACCCCATTTTTTTCGGGAAAGGAGTGTCTTCGGAGATGCATATTCCAAATATTTCAATTTTTGGTCTTGAAATTTTTCGGATACGCATAACTCAATAATTATTAAAAAATTAAAACCAATGTAAATTAATACAATTAATAGTATAATTTAATTTTATTAATTAAAATATATTATTAAATATATATCATTATAATCAAGATATAACAATAATATTAGCCTAATAAATATTTAAATCAACACCTTATTTTTATATATAAAATTAATAATAATAATAATAATAATAATAATATTTACTATTTATTTAATTTTTTTATGATACATAAAAAATTCATTTCATAACTAATTTTCAAAAACAATTTTATAATTAAAAAAATTTATTTTATAAACAAAATTTCCAAAATAATATTTTAAACTTAAAAATTATTTTACTAACTTTATATAAATGAAGAATATCCTTATTATATTCATAAGTAAATTTTGAATTATATAAAATTAAATATAAAATTTATTCACTAAATAAAATTAAGACAAAATCTTCTTGTAATTTTTTTAAACTAAGTGAAAAACGATTTTTTTTTATCATAATTAATTATTAAAATAATTTTTATATTTGTGATTTTTATTTATTATTTTGAAAAACTATGTAATTTGAAATTTATATTGAAATATTAATAAAGTAGTATTTTATTCTTAGTTGATCTCTTTTATTTTGAATTTTTGTTGAATAATTATTAATGCATTTATTTTTATATAATCATAATTTTTATGTATTAGTTATAATTTTAGTAATTATTAATATGAAGTTTATCAAAAAATAATTAAATTTTTTATAAATTTTATTTTTTAATTTATAATTGGAATTAGAATAGAAATATCAACCGTATAATTATCATTATTATTATTCATAACTTATAAATTATATCAATTTTATGATATCTGAATTAACGAATATTCTAAAATTTTTAATTTTATGGGATTTTTTCGGATATATATATCCGAAAAAATATTTGACATTTTTTAGGGAGTTTTTTCAGATATGCATATCCGAAATAACTAAAATCTCAATTTTTTTGAGTGTTTTCGAAGATACATCTTCAAATTAACCAAAATCTCAAATATTTTAGAGATGAATCTAAAAAAATATTTTAAAAATTTCAGCAGAAATTCTCACCCAAAAGATGGACAAAGAAATTGTCATAACAAAATAATTGCAAAGCACTGTCCGTAAAATGGTCGATATTAGTTATTACCACTATATTGGGTTTAGCAAGTTTTGTGCTCCCTTAATACAAATCACTTATAAAAAAAGTTGATACCACTATATAGCATAAAAAAAGACTATACTAAAAAGGGTTAATACCTATTTTTCCCCTGCCATATAGGCGTCATTTGAAAAACCTCCATGCAAAAAAAAAATAGCATAAAAAAGACTATACTAAAAAGGGTTAATACCTATTTTCCCCCTGCCATATAGGCGTCATTTGAAAAACCTCCATGCAAAAAAAAAATTTAAGCTGGCTTGTATTTTTTTTATTTTTTATTTTTTTTATATGAAAACATATTAAAAATTTGTTGAAGGTTGGAGTTGAACCCATGCACAACCACTTCAAATTGTAGCGCCCAGCCACTAGGCTGGAAGTTCTAAGTTGTTAAATGTTTGCATTTAATTATTCTTATAATATCCAACTAATTATTTGCATTTAATTATTTATTATATACAACTAATTATATACTATTTGCTGTAACTTTTTTAATATATATTTTATATACTATTTACTATAGATTTTTTAATACTGTATTTTATATACTATATTTATATCTTTTATATACTATATTTTATGTTATATATATATAATAATATTTTACGTTTTATATACTATATTTTACGTTATATATATATATATATATAATAATATATATATATATAATAATATATATACTATATTTTACGTTTTATATATATAATAAAAAATAATATTTATGTTATATATATAAAATAAATAATAATATTTACGTTATATTTATATTTATATATATATATATATATATATATATATATATATATATATATATGACGTAAATATTATTATTTGCGTCATATATATATATATATATATATATATATATAGTAATATATATATATATATATATATATATATATATATATATACTATATTTTACGTTTTATATATATAAATAATAATATTTACGTCATATATATATATATATATATATATATATATATATATATATATATATATATACTAATTTACATATTTACTTTTTATATATATATGCTTTAATAAATACTAAAATATTGCATACTAATTTACATATTTTTTAATACTATGCTTTAATAAATAATTTAAACTATGAGTATTAATTAGTATATAGTATTGGAATTGTAATTGTAAACAAAAATGCAGTATTGTAATTGTAAATAATACCATTCACTAAATAAAAATGCTATTGGAATTGTATATAAAACTGCAGTATGCTATTAATACCATTTAAAGTATTTATTGAACAAACCAAACCACTTAGCTTAGTGGTTAGGCGCTTGGACATTTAAATCGAAGGGAGTGGGTTCAACTCTCACACATCATATTAAAAAAAAATAAAAAATAAAAAAATACAAGCCACGTCAGCTTTTTTGTTGACTGGATGAGATGAAGGTAAAAAATGAGAGAATCTTGAAATGTTAGGGAAATTCTTGCAATTTTTTTTTTCAACTCCCACACATCATTAAAAAAAATAAAAAATAAAAAAAATACAAGCCACGTCAGCTTTTTTGCTGACTGGATGAGATGAAGGTAAAAAATGAGAGAATCTTGAAATGTTAGGGAAATTCTTGCAACTTTTTTTTTGCAGGGGGTTTTTCAAATGACGCCTATATGGCAGGGGGAAAATAGGTATTAACCCTACTAAAAATGAGTTGTTACATAAAATGTTTTGAAAATTAGATTGATAAGATGTTGATTCATGATATTACAATAAATATATCACACAATATGCATATAAAAAAAATGTAAAAAGTAGATTAAAATAGGAAAAAATGTTAAATGTAATCTGGTTAAATGAATCACAATAGTTCATCAGACTTGAGTAAAAAATATAGTTCGAAATCAAATTAATTAATAAATTTACCATTCAATCAGCTAGTTTAGCCTTTTTTTTTTTTTTTTTTTTTTGTCTATATATGAAGTGATTATAATTATCTGAAATTTAGAGACCTGAATCCTCAGCAGTCAGGGGATGCTGCAGTTACACATTCAGTTTGTTAGAGACCTTTAGATTGAATGTTGATGGTCCAGATTTAAAGATTAACAATTAAATAAAAGATAGGCTTAAATGCACTTTTGGCCCCCCTATATTGGTATTTTTAACATTTTAGTCCCCAAACTAAAAAAGCCAACTATTAAGTCCCCCAATTTCAAATAACGTGAATTTTTTATGGTCCCTGGTCACTTGGCAGATTTTTTAATGACATGACATCTTAAAATTTGTCCAATCACTTGCCACCTCATTAAAATCAATTAACTCTTTATTTTATTATCATTAATCTTATTTTAAATAGAAATTATAATTTATATTATTATTAAATCTTAAATTTCATCTTAAATCTTAAAAAATATCTATTATTATTATAATTTCATCTTAAATCTTAAAAAAATTCTATTTTTTTCCAACAATAAATTTTCATTCTCCTGTCTTAACAAATATCAAATATCAAATCTTTTTTTAAATGCATTCCATAATTTTATTTCTTTTGTATAAATTTCCAGATTTTCACTCTCTACCTTCTTCTCTGTTAACCATTTTTCAAATTCGCTTTCCACCTTCTTCGTTCAACCGTTTTCTAGATTCGTTTTCCACCTTCTTCTTCGCTCAACCGTTTTCCAGATTCGCTTAACTTCTTGTTCGACAACAAACGAAAGCAAACAACATCTTCTATCAACATTAATCTGGCTCGATTGGTTTTTATTTGCAGTTTTGGTTGGATTCAATGAAAAACCAGAGAAAAGGATTTGGGTTTAGGGTTCAAGAGTTTTAATTTGAGTTTCTTCAAATCTGGGAAGGATTTTAATTTTTCAATTATGAAATTAAATTTCCATTCTTCTTCTTCTAACTCTTCTTCGCCGATTTCGGATTTTGTTGGTGGAAAAGGTTTTATTTTGTGGGGATGATGATTGGTGGTGTTTTTTTCCAGATTTGTGATCACTGTGTTTTTCTGATGATGGTGAATGAGTTGAAGAGGTTTTAGTGTTTTGGAGGATGAAACTGTGTTGCTGAGAAGTGAGAAGGTGATTGTTACCACCAAGTGGGTTTTTAATCGGTGTTGGTTTTCAAGTCTGGGTTTAATCTGTATTGATGTTTATACAGAAGAATTGGAAAATCAGTCTGCTCCATCCATATATCCAACAAAAATAATTATGGGTTTTTAATCTGTATTAGAAAAAATATAATTTTTTAAAGATTTAAGATGGTTTGATAATAATAATAATAATAATAATAATAATAATATAAAATATTATTTCTATTTAAAATTAACGTGATGAATAGGAAAAAGAATTTTACAATAATAAATAATAATAAAATTATAACTTCTATTTAAAATGAGATTAATAATACTAAAATATAATTTTTTTTTGAAAAATTTGAATTTTTTTAATCATTAAAATGTTAATTAAAATGTTTCTGAAAAATTAAACATTAGATTTCAAATTAAAAATGAATAGTTAATTGATTTTAATGAGGTGGCAAGTGATTGGACAAATTTTAAGGTGCCATGTCATTAAAAAATCTACCAAGTGATCAGGGATCATAAAAAATTCACATTATTTGAAATTGGGGGACCTTGGCTTTTTTAGTTTGGGGACTAAAATGTTAAAAATACCAATATAGGGGGACCAAATGTGCATTTAAGCCTAAAAGATATTGTTAATTGATGATGAAAATGGATGGCTGAGACGTGCTTGCAGTCACTAATTGACTGCAGTGAATCAATTTCCGAAATTTATATTCATAATTGAAAAGTTTCGAATTCTAATATGATATTCAATTTAATAACAAGTTATAATTTTAAGAAAATTACAAATATAAAAATGGCACATATAAAGAATGCCATCAATTATTTGGTAAATATAAAAATAAAATAAAAATCAATCAACTCATAGAACAATTGATTACAATAACAAATACAAGAATAAAACGACATACAAGCTAATACAAACCAAATATCTATGGTACAAGAAACATATTTGTAAACAATTTTGACGTATATCATTAAACCAAGAAGCTCTTATAGAGTTTCTAAATATTAAAAACTAAGAACATCTTATCCATATGCATGGCAATCCTCCCTTCTTCAACTTCCATTAACTTTCTTACAATCAGATCGAATTTCTCCTCGGTTTCCGACCAATGGTCCAATATTCCCCATCTTAATAATGGACTGAACAAATGCTTCAAAAAAAGCTGTTTGGTTATTGGCAAATATGTTAACAATGGAGATTGTGGCAGCACCATTTGTGGAAAACAACTCTTGGTCTGTTTGAAGAAGGCCTCTATTGTTGAGAAGATTCTTGAAGTAGTTATTGTCGAAATTATTCGGCGATGAAGGGTCGAGATTGTTTATTGTGTTGCCGTTTCCATTTTGTGGGCAGTTTTGTTGTAGAGTAGCTAGATAGGTTGAGTTTAGTGTTGCATCTGGTTTACCAGTGTTGCTGAAGTTGAATAGTCTTTGGTTGAAAAATCTACACTGTGCACGACCAAATGTATGTGCACCTAATTCAAGTTCATCCATTTGAATCAACCAATAATTAACAAGCATGCTTATGATAATCTTATGCATAATTAAATGAAAAAATTTCTATATATTTATTTGTCTCGAATCTCTTCATGATTCATGAATCATCCTCTTGTACAGTCAAATTTTAACTATTAGATATAAGTTATAATGGTTAAAATTTGGCTGTACTGATTGGACGACAGTAAACATTAACGTATATAATGACTAAATTACCTGATAATGCAACTAGATCACTAGTGTTTAAGCCAACAGCAGTAAATTTGGCAGTGAGATTAGCAAAGCTTTCGGTTGGAGCGGGGATGGAAGTGTTCGCGCCAGATTGGTTTGCGATTAGGCCATCTCTTCGGCCGAGTAGCACGTTCCACGAAGGACCTCCTGCCTGCGAATATATTATCGTATTTATCATGTCATACGCTTTTTTTAGTTGTCATTTTAAAATGACTTATTCGTATAAAAAATAAATGGAATTTGAAATTTTTTTCGTGTTTTTTAAGTTTTTTTATACCAAATACACAGATGCTTCCGCAGCAAGAGCAAGAATATCAGCACAAGACACGACCGAAGGACATGAGTTTTCAACTGAGGTTTTAATGTTGTCAACAACGTTAAAGCCACGAGCTGAATTATTGTTAGGAACAGCATTTTTCTCACTTAGAGTTATGTTGCCACCTTGATCTAACAAAACAGATGCATCACAACCCTGATAAATACACACAAATTAACAAGATTAATTATTGATTAATAAATCACCTAAACTCTATCTTATTAATCAAAGATTCAAAATGTGTTTGGAACTAATGAATTACATTAACAAAGCAATCATGAAAGTGAAGACGGATTAGGCTCGCGCCGATACGAGAATCATTTTGCAGTGCTTGTTGAACAACATTTCTCACTATAGAAGAAACATTTGGGCATGTGTTGGAATAGAAGGTTGAAACTAATTGAGCATTTGATGGATTAAGAAGGATTAGCAGTACTGCAAAAATGGAATAAAGAGTAGAGTAAATCATGGTTAACTGGTTTAATTGTGGTTTAGGATTTTGATATTTTGATGATTTCTAGGTAACATATATATAATGAAGAATGCATATGTCTAACTCAAATACTTTATAATTTGCTTGATGATAAAGTTTTCATTGGGTAATTACTTAGAACTTTAAGCAAACTTTATTTGTTGAGGAAATTAAGTAAACTAGTTTATATGGTAAAAAAACACGAGACAAGATTTTAATACTCAACACATTAGGTAGACAAGTGGACGTGGAAAGGAAAATTCAAACCATAATGATTGCTACATGACGTTCTCGTACTACTTAGGCATCATTATAAAATAATGAGGAACGTTACTAAATTTTGTTCCCTCAATTCTAAGATAAGCAATTTTGGTCTTGTTATGGCAGCTTTGGTAGTTATGTAAGGTCATCGAAGGTAGGAGCGTAAGTTTGAACTCGTGATATTTCATTTGTTCATTGTCATTAGATTACTCATTAAAAAAAAGATAAGTGATTATTATTCTCATTCTCTTTCTTCTCTTCTCACTAAAAATATGTCACGCACTAACGATTTTGTATCAGAGAACTCAAATCACTTTACAAATATAGTAATGTCTAAATGAAGAACCACAACGTATGCAATTGAATTAATTGGATAAGTTGTGAGGTGTGGTTAAACAGTTAAAGTAGGGTGTTTCTTAGATATTAATCACCACTGAAGCTTTTGTTAGGTCTCCAATTCTAACAAAATCTAAGCTTATCAAGAAAATCGGTATGGCAAAATTTAAACCTAAGCTTGCATGTTCGACGAAATTTAAATTCAAGAATAAGGGATATAGAGATGACACTAAGATTTATAGTGGTTCGACTATGTTGTCCCTCGCGTGAGTCTACGTCCACTATAATAATTTTTCCTTTTATTTTGACAAATATCTTGAGAGTATATACAATCACCAATCCACAATAATGCTGAAGAAAAATAACAAACATAATTTTCAATTTGGATCTTGACTTGTATATGGCCAAATGTCAAACTCTTCTTCGCAATCTTTCCTCGATCAACGCTTCGAATCTTTCAATATCACCAACTCTGCTCCAAGTCTTCGTGTGTAGCAATCAACCCTTGATCCTATCGATTACTTGAGCGGTGAATGGTCTGAAGATGTAAAAAGAGCTTTGCCTTATGTGTAGCCTTCCACACAGTCACTACTAAGGCGATTCTAGAGAGAATACATTCTTCTTTTTACTGGAATTTATCAGCACGAATGTCAACAATCCCAATCTTGCAAGAACATGAAAATATTTTACCAATCTTCAAGAACGATTAGTTTTAAGACACCGTCTCCCTCAATCAATCATCAATCACTCATGATTAAGAAATGAAATTGAAACTGAGGTTGAAGATGAAAGAAATTCTCATGCAAGGGTTTTAAAAGAGGTAGTTGATTTTTCACAAAAATTTACAAAGTGTTTATGAAAATATTTTTTAAAAAAGTGTTAACCAAGAGATTTTATATGTGTTTAAGATTAAGCACAAAAAGATTGAAAAACGATGGTTAGATTCGGATCAAAGAATGTTCAGTTTTGAGTCAAGTGGGCAAGTCAAGTAGAATAAATGAAAATCAAATTTTTGACCCATTCTCAATTGATTCGAATCAAGCACAAAGTGTGATTCGAATCACGGACCCCGTGATTCAAATCATGTTTAAAATTTGATTCAAATCAAATCAAACAGAGAATCCAGGAAAATACATAAAAGTGTTTGATTCGAATCATGTTCAAAGTTTGATTCGAATCATGTTCGAATTTTGATTCGAATCAAACTGAGCATAATGTCACAAGAAGAGTGTGATTCGAATCAGGTTCAAAATTTGATTCGAATCAAGTAGTTAAAAATGTTTTTGGAAACTTTTTGTCCAATATGATTCGAATCGGAAAGCATATTTAATTCTTATGATTCGAATCAAACATGTAAAATCCCATTTTTTAAAGTTTTCAAAAGGCTTTGACATTTTACATTATACTTCCTTAAAATAAAAAACACCTAATGTAACCAATAATTTACGCATGCTAAAAATATTTACAAATCAATTTTAATCTTGATTCACTGTGTGCAATTTATGAGGGAGACTCAATAAAAACAATGAATGATACATCAAATATCTATAACGCATACTAAAATTCCTCTTTTTTCACTATGTTTATTAAAATAATATAAATTAGATTTATAATGTTGAAAAATGTTCAATGCAACCTCTCCTTCCAATATTTGCTCTAGAATTTCAAATGTCTATAAATTTAATTTGTCCAGGAAGATGAGGTCATGACAACTCAATTCCTACTTTATCTATGCTCAATCATAGAAATATGGATAATATATACATGTGCTCGAGGTGCTTTACTCATGAAGAGACCATTATTCATTGTCCGAGGGACTTTTCAACTGCTCAAAAGATTTGGCAAGGGCTAAATTTCAAAAATATTAATTTCGTCTCTAATATGAATATTATGAGGTGGATATAAAATCTGATTGACTCTGATTGGACATCCACGTTGGGTCAAAAGCAATCATACAAGTGAGAAAGACATCATATGTTCATCCAAAATTCTAAGGTATTGGGTTCATGAGTCCTCCCATTTATAAAGTGCCCAACCTCCACTTTTATAAGCGATGTGGAACTTTTAACTCTTACTTATATCTCAATAATATCCCTCTTAAGTGTGAGTTTATCCACTTATATGTCCCTTTCAAGCGGAAGTTCTTTCATCCATACACAATTGTACCATTGTTGAAACCCTTACCTTGTTGCATGCACTTTAATAAGACACAATTCCTGATCACTGCCTTGTCCGGAAGACTTTCAACACAAGGAGTTAGTCCGTTAGTTGAACCGTTGAATCTAATACCATTGGTTGAGCACGAGGAAGCATCCACATTTGTCCAAGAGCAACCATATAAGTGATAGACATAACACATATTTACTTAAAACCTCAAGGTATTGAGTTTATGGGTCCTCTCATGTTAGTTCCATGGTTTTATGATTGGCATAATTTTGCTAAAATATGGTTCTTAACTGATATTGAGCAAGATGTTAAAAAACCTTGACCAGTTGTCATGACAGGTTCTGCTGTCATGAGTTTTGATAGATGTTCTGCTAGATGTTGTGATATGCTATACCAGAACATCCTAAGAGTGTAGACTGGATTTTAATCCTTGAAGATTTAATTGAAAAATATGAGATTATGGAAGATTCAAACACTCATACAGGCGTAACAAATCAAGGAGTTGTTAGGACAAATACATATTTGATTTAGTTTCAGTAAAAGGATCTTTGAAACTTTTTTAGAAAACTAAGATTTTATTTTATTTTAGGCTTTTAACTAATATTATTATAGTGGATTTCCTTCCTGACTTGGTAGCCCCCAGATTAGATGAGTTACATTGAACTTAGTTAACAATTACTTGTGTTATTTATCATTTTGTAGTTTATTTCTGTTTTGATATATTTGTGTTGTCATTCAGCAGATGTCATAACATCTGTCTTGATATTGTATGGTGTTAGGACATTGGTCTTAACATTTATAATGTAAGTGCCAGAATTTCAATTGACATCAGAGCAGACACCCTATTTTGTTTATTGGGTGAGCTCTGGGAGAATACTTTCTGGTTCTATAGAAAAACAAGGAGGGAACAACAACAGACCACCTCTATTAGATGGTTTAAATTAAGATTGGTGGAAAGTTAGAATGGTGGCTTTTTTGAAATCTATGGAGAACAAAGCTTGGAAAGCTGTTTTAAAAGGATGGGATCACCCTATTGTGAAGGACAAAGATGGAAATGTGTCCTTGAAGTAAGAGGAAGATTGGTCTGATGAGGATGATATACTAGCTCTTGGAAACTCCAAAGTTTTGAATGCTCTATTCAATGGAGTATACAAGAATGTCTTCAGGTTGATTAATACATGTACTATAGCTAAAAATGTAGAGAAATCCTCATAACAACTCATGAAGGAATATCTGAAGTTAAGATGTCTAGACTTCAACTTCTCACCACCAAATTTAAGAACCTAAATATAAATAATGATGAAAGCAATCAGGACTTTCACATCAATATTATTGAAATTTAAAATGCATCTAGTGCCTTGGGAGAAAAAATGTCAGAAGCAAAACTTGTCAAACAAAAATCTCAGGTCATTACCTAAAAAGTTTGACATGAAGGTAACTACCATTGAAGAAGATTAAGACATCAACAACATGAGAGTTGATGAACTCATTGGGTGACTTTAGACATTTGAAATTCTAATAAGTGAAAGATCTGAGAAGAAAGAAAAAAAGTATTGAAAACACAAATGGTCACTATGATATAGACTCTGATGAAGATTTTTTAAAACTATTGTATTTTTTTGGAAAGGAGCTCAATCAGTTATTGGACAAGGTGAAGACAAAACCAAATATCCATGACACCCCTTCAGACATTAGAAAGGACGGAGAAGTTACAAAGAAGATCATAGCCCTAATAGGGAGATATGAATTTGATAAAGGCTCTTGCAATGAAACTATTCCCTTTAATTTTTTTCTGAAACCACTTCAAGATGTCTTCTAGCGTATCTGTTTCTGCACCCATAGGAATACCAATCTAACTATGAAATTCCTTCCATACTTGAAATGCTATAAGACATCTCAAAACTAAGTGCATTTTCATTTCTTCAAGACCAAGAGACATAGGATAAACTACATTATGCCTTCCACTTATGACCCTCTTTTAGCTAATTCAAATCTAGTTGGCAGTCTATTCTACATTAGTCTCCAACCAAACAATTGAATTTTTCTCGAGACATTAGAGTTCTACAACAATTCCAACTCTCTAAGTATTCTCTCCTCCAAATGTGATCCTACATTTCATATTTCATCCAATCTTGTATAACTAGCTTTAACAGAGAAGCCATGAGTGTTCCTTCATGAAACAAAAACCATCTTCATAATCTTGACTATGTTGGGCTTCCTGCTGAATGTTCTATAACACCTCAAGTTCTAACCCTTACGCTTCTGACAACTGAATGTCATTCAATCCAAAATCCCTCACCCAAGTGTCAACAAGCCACTGATGAATATTGAAGTCAGTGGTGATATCATTACAACTCTCTGATGATGACAGTTAACTTGATGATATACTAAGGAAACTCACAGACACATACACACACACATACACACACTTAAAATAATTTTTGAAGTCTCTCTTTACATAACAAAACATATAAAAATGATTTTATGGCATAGCCAAATAATTATGGGATTGTCGGCTTGATTAGAAGAAAATTTTGAATTGTCTAATCAATTTGATTTATAGAAAATTAATTAAATTTATAGTCTAATCGATTAGATGAAGCCTAATCGATTATATAATCAATTATGAAAGTTTCTTAATAAATGGTAATAACTTTATATCAAAACTTTCCTTTTGGGTACAAATAATCGATAATTGCAAGTATCTAGTCAATTAGGAGTCTTCTCCTCACTTCATTTGACACCAGTATTCAGTATTTGAGATTTTTCTAACTCTTCTTAATTTATCTCACTTTTCTCCCTCTAAATCACAACAAGAAAATATCAAATTAGCCAGGTGACTATGCCAGGTGTTTTTCACCTTGCTAATTAACGAACTTGCGGGGTGATATTCACCTCGTAACCCTCTTCCTTCTTCATATTGCTTTTTTTATTTTCTCTCAAACCTCTCTCACGAGTTTCATATGTTTTCTTCTCACACCTTGTTTCCAATCAAACTCTCTTTATTTCTCAATCCAAATTTCAAAAAAAATCACATATTCAACATGAATAAACAAGCAATTCACAATAATTTCTAATGAAAATAAAAGGTTGAGATGGATAAAGAAAAAGCTACGGCAGATCTCCAATGGAAGCGTCATAGAGTCCACAACGAAAAAAGAAGGCGGATACGAGCGTAGAGTCTGCTGTGTCGGAGAAACGACGGTGGTGCAACAACAGATCTACATGCTTTCGCATTTGGTTCCCTATACTCATTTCCAACACAAATTGAACTCTCTCTTCATCCTTTCTCAGCAAACAGCGACGGAGATTTCACTATTAAGTTCAAGGTGAAGACAAATGTCGTTTGTGTCAGATCTGATTGTTATTGTTTCAGGTGTCACAAATGTGTCGGTGTTGCAGAATATTATGAAACAATGTTGATATAAGTGAGTTGATAAGCGTTGTTGATGATTTATGTTGTGTTTTGCGTCGGTGTTTCGATTGTGTTGTGTTGCAAGGTTGAGGTGGTATGGAGTTTTTTAAGAAGATGAAGTTATGTTGAGGTGGTATGGAGTTTTTGAGGAAGATGGAGTTTTTGTGAGCGTTGGAGGAAGTTGGAGTGAGATCTTTAGTGTTGAATTCTGGGAAAGGAATTTCGGGGTGCTTTTCACCCCGCAAGTTTCTGCCACTTTCTGCTCCACTCTGCTCTGAATCATCTGCCACTCACCTGCTCTGACAAGTGGTGAACTATGGGGAAAGGAGTTGTGGGGTGTTTTTCACCTAGCAATGTTGTGGGGTGCTTTTCACCTAGCAATGTTACGAGGTGCATTTCTTCTTACAAAAAGTTGCGACTAACGTTTTTGCGGGGTATCCCGTCCACCTCGCAAAAGTTACGTTGTAGGGTGATATTTGCTTTTGCGGGGTGCTATTCACCTGGAATATTGGAGTTTTTTTTGTAGTGAATATTTTCTTTGACCAAAGCTACCTTAGTGCCTTATGAGTGAAAACTGCTTTTGAGGAAAGAGTTGTATTAGTGTCATGTTACTATTTTTATTTTGAAGAGTGTAATACTCTTGAATAATTGAGTTTAGTTCTTGAGAGAAACCATTTGAAATTTTCTATTTAGTTATAGCACTCAACTTGGAAAAATTTGTTGGTTATTGAGATCATCCTGTAAATCTCTACTCGGTTTGTGAGTTCAGCCCGTGGCAAAGCTCACTTTTGGTTGGTGGATAAGCTAATGGAAAATCTCTTGATTCGTTTGTATCAAATGTTCATAGACATAACCTATAAAAGCTCAATATTATAGAAAAATCTCAAGAAGATCTCTTGCACACAGAACTAGGTCAACGTTCGACCGAACTTGGATAATTCTATGGTGTTGTCTCTCTAACCTTCATCTTTTAAATTCATGTAATTTACTTTATTGTTTTATTTTTCTGCTACCTTTCTTTCTGATCTTAAAACCACTAACACAATTTGCTTCTTAAGTAATAAATTTTCTAAATTAATTGCAACTTTTGAATATCACAATTCACCCCCATCTTTTACTTGAAGTTACTTGTCCAAAAGACACCACCCAATTTCGGCTTAAAACATACCTTGAGGCGCACACAAAAATAGAAGTGGAAACATATTGCTCATGGAGTCAAGACCTAACCATTTGTCTCTCGAAAAATCAATGGATTGCCTATTTCCTATCCAACATGATATACTGCTTGCAAACCAATTTTGCTCTTCCATCAATGACGTCCCTCCTCCTACCCTTAAATCCTTCCACCATAAATAGTCTTTTCAAGTGTTTTCTAGACGTCTTACATCTATTTTTTATCTTGATCTCACCATACCTATGTGACAGAAGAGTATACCACATCCTTAGGTTCATTAAGTATCCTCAAATTTCATTTACTTGACTAGGCCGAATTAAACCTTTCATAATTTTTGGCTCTTAACCTTACATTTTTCTTTGAATTACACACCTTAGCCCATCTAACCCAATTGATTTTCATCTTGTCTTCAACACTTCCCCATAGAAATGCACGTAGTATCTTATCTATATCAAGAATGATTGCCTTTGGTGCTTTTTAGAAAGAAAAATAATAAATTGGTATTGCATTCAACACAAAATTAAAAGTACCACGCGACCACCTATTGAGAAATGTCTACCTTTCCAAGATGAAAGACGACTACAAAATTTTATCAAACTTGGAGCCCATGTTGCCCTCTTCCTTGGATTGGTTCCCACGCGTATTCTAAGAAACGAAAATGAAATAGAACTAATGCCAGAAGATAATAATGTTGAAGCTCCTTGCAAGAACCTATCCTCTAGATTAATGCTAATGATTTTGCTTTTGAAGAAGTTCACACATAAACCTGAGACCAACTCAAAGACACGCAAAACCACGTGGATACAACATAAATTATGCCACGATCCCTCTCCAAAGATTACCTTGTCGTGTCCTCATAAACTTTGAATGGTTGGAACTCACCTAAGTGAATAACATTATGCATCAATCTTGCTAGAGTGGAACCTTCCACTGCACGAAGAAATAAGAATGATGACAAGGGATCCCCTGATGCAAACCTCTCAGAACTAACATTGAACTTGAAAACACAAGATTTCGTCCATTTTATCTAAATCCTAAACTCTAAACCCTATAATAAATTTAAAAAATTGGAGAAAATAAAAAATTATGCAAGGATAATTATAGAAAAAAAAGTGTCAAATCAAAAACCTATATTCTCTCGATCTATTATTATGAATGTTCCAAAAAAAATATTTGTTTGATTTTTTATATAATATATGATTTTTTTTTAGGGAATAAAAATAATTGATATTCAAGGATATTGAATCTTTGACAAAAAAAAAAAAAAAGCTTTTTCCTACTATAAAACAAAGAGTAAAGCATACAAAAATTTCACATCTATGACTAACTGCAAATTTGCAATGATTCAGTAATACTTTATCCATCTGTGATCCGAGATAAGAGGACTAAATTAACATGACAGTGACTATTATCCTACTTAAAGCAACACTTCATCATAAAACATAGAGTAAAAGCATAAAAAGATTGACTAACGAACAATCATTAGTAATGACTGTGATCTTCAATTCAAAAACTAAAAATTTCTATATATGGCTTAAATCATGCTTCAAGCAATCTAATTATGTGATATGTTACGTTATTATTAACGGAGCAGTGTCATGCAGTGTATAATATAAGTAAGTTGCAAAATTGTTTTCAGATTATTTGGTGAAATTTAAATAAAGTAGTAATAAGTTAGAGAATAAACATTACCAATGATTGCTCGCCGTCATGCATGTTTCTTATGGTCTGTTCTAGTTTTCTTTTTTTTCCTTTTCCTATATTTAGTTTCAAATAATTAATAATACAAAAATGATTTGTAGAGACCTCATTATCTACATTTGGATAATCACGTATAAAAATAGGTTTAATTGAGTAAAGCGAAAAACCAATTTATATCATATTTAAAATTATAAAGTTGTGGTTAATTATATGGATGAATTAATCCCAAATTGAATTAAATATTCAATACAATTATATTTTTTTAATACGATATATATATATATATATATATATATATATATATATATATATATATATATATATATATATATATATATATATATATATATATATATATATATATATATATATATATATATATATATATATATATATATATATATATATATATATATATATATATATTAGAAACTCCTTAAATTAATAATATCAGGACCGGAGAAATTTATTAATTTAAAGAGTTATTAATTTATCGATAAATTAATAATTATTAATTTAAAGAGTTTTTAAGTAATTATATTATACATACAATAAAAAAGCAAATTAGTCTATGCCTCTTAGAATTACGTTGCAGCGAACCTTGAGACTCAACGTAAATTAGTAACTACTGTGTTCATATGCAATGGAAATCAACAATGACTTTTGAAGTACAATAAATGTAAACAAGAACAACAAATGTGTTCAATATATTCTTAAAGGAAAACAAACAACTATTGAATCATATTTCAATAGAGTGTAATATTTTTTTTCCAGTTTCTATGAGTTATTAATTTATAATTTTCTTAGGACCGGAAATTATAAAGGAGTCTCTCGAAAAATTATTATCTTATTATTTTATCGAGTTTTTCAATTTTTTACATTAGCTCAAATCGGGACCGGACAAATTTATTATTTTAGAGAATTTATTAATTTATCGAGTATTAATATAAAGAGTTTCTACTATACAAATGTTAACTTCTAATATTTAATGTATTAGAGATTCAAGTCTGAAATAAAATTAAATAAGTTTTTTATATTGGATATATTAGAGATTTAAATATGAAATAAAATTACAACATAAATATTTTATTTTACACTATGGCTCTGTTTGGCACGCCTTATTTTGAACTTATAGCTTATAGTTTATTAGTTTGTATGATAATAAAAGACTTGTTTGATTAGAGTCTTTTTATCACGAGCTTATAACTTATTTTACTAACTTATAGCTTATTTTTCAGACGCTATTTTAATATCGTTTTAGCTTATAGCTTATCATTTTTCTTCAATTATTACCCTTGTAAATTTTAATTATTTTAAATATAAATTTAATTATTAACTAATAAATATCTTTTTGTGTCATTTTACATTTATCAGCTAGTTAAATTGTTAATTTTACCAAACACTTTAATTAGCTCATCAGCCACTAGTCAATAGCCATCAGCTATCATCCATCAGCCATAAGTTATACGTTGTAAGCTAGCTTATCACCCAACCGCTAATTTTACCAAACAGAGCCTATAACAATACCAACTGAAATATTAGAAGTCTATTCCTTGAGTGCAACAAAAATATAATCGAAACAAGTCTTCAATGTCAAATCTTCAATGTAAAGTCTATTTCTTGAATATAACTTGTGTACCTACTTATATGTAAAAAAATAGAAATAACATAGGATAAGATTCAAATTCCAATGAGTTCAATTATTAGAACCATCAAACAACTCACAACCCAACTACTCAGTGTAAGTTTAAGTGCAATCTAAGATAAGTTTAAAGTGCAATCTAAGAATGAGTGAATTAGTTTTTCTAAATTTTTAGAGTTTAAGTGATGGTTTTTATGTTTTTTTTTATAGAAATATGTTGATGAACTTATGAAGTAAAGTGCATAATTAAATGCAGAAAAATAAAGAACACAAAGATGTATATTAGTTTTCCTTATCAATCAATGGTACATCTAGCCCTTCACATCCCGTGAGAAACTTTCATTATTGTTAGATCTTTGTACAAGCGTCACATTAAGTCTTCTTATATAATCTTCTAACAACAATAAAGAAGCAAACCACTTCCTTGATTTCCAACAACACCAACAACTATGGTGGACTTTGAATCATCTCGTTTCAAAGGACTTTTTCCAACAAAGAGAAAGACAACCCTTCCTATTTGCAAACACCTGTAGAAAGAACAACTACTTTCTAACAGACAAAATCACCACATAGTTGAAAAAAATACAACAAACAAATGAAATATTATACATACAGACTTTGTAGCAAACTTGATCAAATTGAGATTTTGCTACTTTTCTGATATATAAAAATTCAATCTTCTCCTTCAATGAACAAATCAAGATAATATAAATATAAAAAATAGTCTTTTCTTCTGTTAGATATCACTGAGACATCGATGATTGTGGCTTTAAGATCTCCATACTTATAAAAAAGTAATTCAGACCAGATGAAACCCTGCTCATTCACAGTTTTCTAATCCCACTTTCTTAGCAATGCAAGGTTGGACCTTTCACAGTTCTTGACTCCTAAATCTCCTTCTTTATTGGCCTTACATACATTGGACAAACTAGCCTAATTGTTTTTCTTCTTCTGTATAACCCTACCCCAAATAAAGGCACGTTACACTTTCACATTCTCAAAGGAATGAGAGTCCTATACCACCTTAATTCTGAATACCTCCTTACTAATTTGAACGTTGAAGTTCTTGTTTAGAACCAAATTATTTTTTTCTAACCAAAATGTGTGCAACCTCCATGTTTATTTGCTGTCTGGTGCCATAATCTAAGCACATGTAAACCCCTTACAGAGAAATAATGAATTAAAAATAGATTGGATTCCATGCATGACAGGGAACACCATAGTAACGTAACCAAATTACTTTTTCCTTATCCACATCAGTAGGTTCCAATTTTCGGATCTCTTAGAATCATTGCCTTAACCAATCACTTCCTGTTTAACAAGCGACTTAACTTGTCCCTGTAGTGGTGAAAAATTGAGACTAATCCATTGATTGCCTTAGCTCAGACATTTTAATAGAGTCGCCACCGCGCTTTATTGTTTCCAAAGAAAATGGGAAAAAGAGCGAAATAAAACCCAAAGAAGTTTTTAAAATCAAAATTAATAAACTTATCAGAGATCTAGGTACGGGGGTTGGTTATGCAAGGGGAAGATATTAGCACCCCTCACATCTACGATACTCCGTAGGAACCTCTTTGAAATATATATTATTGTTGTTATTGTTATTGTAAAAATTCCTTTGTGTTTTTGTGTTTTTGTTTAAATAGAGTGGGAGGGTGAGAAAAGAATATTTTAAAAGTGAGCTCGATAAGATATCCCATCTTAGACCTACATATCCCTTAAGTGCAGTAGGGAAGTCAGAGCTTTTGTAGTTCCTCTTAAAAGGAAAATAAAGAGCCAAGAGGCCAAAATTGTTTTGGGTGTTTAGCTTTAACAATACTCAACAGTTTTTTTTAAATGTTAAGTTTTAACAATACTTAACAAGTTTTTTAAAATGAGCCAAACTTTAACAATACAAGGCAAAGGTAATTAAAAGAGTTTGGAAGAAAGATTGAGTATCTTGACAATTTTAGTAAATAACATTTCCATTCCTTTGGATATTTAGCAACAACTCAAGCAATCAATCATGATGAATATCTCAAGTGATGTGTGTGATAGCATGTGTATCATAAAGGTAAACAAGTGAGTATAACAAAGATATCAATGTATAAGAATCAAATGTGGAAGGTTTAAGGATAAGGGAATGTTTATACCTTTGAATCAATTCATGTATGAATGAATATGATGGATGAATATCTCATGCACGTGGTTAGTAAACAATGTGTATGTATAAACAAAGTATATACCAAAAGGATCAACAAAGTATGTATATACAAGTATAGGGGTAAGTAAAGATCAAAGTCATAAGTTATATTAATATGGTGAAGCTTAAAGATCATAAAATCAAGGGAT
>NC_081185.1:147697681-147844613 GCF_029867415.1 Vicia villosa | reverse complement strand
TTTTGTTTTGTTTTGCTTGCCAAGGATCGACCTTGTGCCTACGTATTCTCAAAGGGATGTTGAGAAAGTCAGAGCAATCGTAGTTCCCACTTATGCTAGTGGAAGCAAAGGAAAATAGACAAATGTCGTCTAAATGCTAGATGTATCTAATCTATATCATCACATACATCTGTTTGATTTTGTTTGAAAATCTTTTCATTATAAGCCCGGGGCCATGCCACTTAGGGTGCTTAGAATGATAAAGATGTTTTTGTTTAACCAGCCTTGTGGCAAAAGTTTCAATGAAGTCAGCCTTGTGACAAAAACTTTGATTAATCAGCCAGCCTTGTGGCAAAAGTTTCAATGAAGTCAGCCTTGTGACAAAAACTTTGATTAATCATCCAGTACGGTGGTAAAACAGTTTGATTGATTAGCCAGCCTTGTGGCAAAAAGAAAAAGAAAGTTGGATTGATTAGCCAGCCTTGTGGCAAAAAAGTTTGATTGATTGATTGATTGTTTGTGATGATATAAAAGAGATACTCCTAGCATAGAGATGAAAAATGTCTAATCTCCTAGGGTATTTGATTTGGATATTGGGGATGCTTATAAGAAGCCCGTGGGTCCTTGTACGAAGCCCAAGAGGAGGCTATCCGAGGGTCCTTGCATTGTAAGCCCAAGAGGAGGCTATGGGAGGGACAATCCAGGGTCCTTGCATTGTAAGCCCAAGAGGAGGCTATGGGAGGGTCACTCGTTTGTACAAAGCCCAAGGGGAGGCATGGTATAGTTGGTCTGAGCTCTTAGAGCGATTTCACCGGGAAACCATACTCTATGTCCTAACCTAAACTAGTGGAGATTCTTTGCACGAAGCCCAATAGGAGGCTATGGGGAACCTAGTGTTGTACTAAGTTGAATAAGCATATAACACAATCACAAGTATGAACAAGTACAAACAAACATGAACAAGTACATGAACAGTTATATATGACAGAGTGTGTGTATATAATGGAGTTTATGAAGGAAATATACCTGTAAGCATGCTCCATTTGTATATATAGGGGCTCGGGACTCATACTCGAGGAGAGGTCCACTTGAATTTATTCAAAGCTATGTAAACAGGTATTTACAAAAAGGGCTTGGGACTTATACCTACATGGAGGCCCATGGTATTTTTGGGAAGATTTAAAGAAACCTTCATTTTGGTTTGTTATTCAAAGTTAAAAATCAAACTGATCGAGATATGTACAAAAGGCGTACAATGAAATACCTAATTTCATGTACATGAATGGGTATGTACAAAAGGGCTTGGGACTTATACCTACGTGGAGGCCCGTGTTTTATTTACAAAACATGGTTGACTGTTTTATTTACAGACGCGAAGTTTCGCTTTTGAAAAACTGTTTGAAAGTTGTTTGAAAAGTTTATTTGTTTTAAAAAAAAAAGTTTTCTGTACAAAGAAAAACTGTAAAAGGAAAAAAAGAGTGGGTCTTATACTCTCTAATATTCGAGAGGCCCCTGTTTTATTTTCATAAAACAGGGTGGATGGTTTTGAAAAAAAGATGTGAGATTTATTGTTTTGAAAACTGTACAAAAAGAAAAGAAATGGGACTTACACTCTCTAATAGTCGAGAGGCCCCACTTCGTTTTGAAAAACAATGGATGATTTAAAAAAGTTTAATCAAAAGTTTCAAAAAGAAATGGTTTATCGTTTTTGAAAAGAATCGCGATTGCTCGTTTTAAAACGATTTGAATTTTGAAAGAAGCCAATTTAATCAAGATAAACAAAAGATTATTCTCAATTAACACTTAGATGATTAGGGTTTGCTTCAAAAAATATTTACAAGTGATTAACTTTGAAAATCAAATGAAAAATAATATTTAAAAGTATTAAAATTACTTAAAAACAAGTCATTTTAAAACTATTAAAAAATGTATCAAATAAATATTTTTTGATGATTTTTTTTGATATTGTCAAAATATGTATACTAAATAAGAAGTGTGTAAAAAATGAAGGGAAAATAAATTAATTTGAATGGTTAAATTAATTGGTGAAGTTGTGAAGAAAATGAAAGAAAATAGGTGCTAAAAAATTGATTTTGTCTCCACAAGGGTTTGAACCCACGCCCTCTCTCTCACCGGCCAAAACACTTACCAACTGAGCTGCGCGCGCAGCTTGTAAGATACACGCGTTCAATTGATTATATTTTAAAACAAGGATTTGAATTTTCCAAACCAAAACTGGCGCCAAGAACACACCTTCAACTGATTTTCAAAATTCTTCAAAACTGTGTTGTTTTGATCAATCAAAGGGTCTATCTCACTCGGTTTTTCACGAGGAACATGATGGTGCCCTCATAATTCATTTATTTTCACTCTAAGGGGGTCAATTTTTGTATGAACATGAAGAACCCTAAAACTGAATTTGATCGTGAAATGATGTATGATTGATGAATTATGAAATTGATTGAGGGTTAATGATCAGTGATAGTGCAGAAACAAGATAGCAACTCAATTTTTCATTTATGATGCATGTATGTATGAGTTTGAAGTTCAAAACTCTTACCTTCGAAAACGGCTAAGCTGGAGATTGAATTTTGCAAAGGAGGTGTTACAGAAGTTGTTTGATGATCTGGATAGCTTCAATGGACCTTATGGAAGGTGTCTGAATGCTTGGGATGGATTGAAAACATCTGGATCAAAGTATGGAACCCGATCTGCAGTAGAACCAAGTATGAATCGAGCTTGATGATTCTGAAGTTTTTGGCTATATGTGATGGATTGTATAGTTCATATGTGATATATGGATGATGTTAGAAGTGATAGTTTGGACAGAGATGAGCTAGAATGGATTTTGGCATGATAAGGTTCATTTCATGTTCATATGGAGGTGAGATGGTGATTCTGAGTTTTGGGGTGATTTGGGGTGTGTGAGTGGTTCAAACACATCCCATATGATGTTTATGAGTTGTTAGAACCATCACTTTGGCCATAACTCAAAGGGTTTGGAGGTTGAGTTTTCTACCTCTTTGAAAACTATGAAACTTGCAATTCAAGAAAGAAGAGAGAAAACCTATAATTGTGAGGTTTTGGTGTGAGTTTGAAGATGATTTGAACCTCTATTTATAGGCCAAGGATTCTGAATG
The DNA here is from genome assembly GCF_029867415.1 of Vicia villosa. Taxonomy (NCBI): domain Eukaryota; kingdom Viridiplantae; phylum Streptophyta; class Magnoliopsida; order Fabales; family Fabaceae; genus Vicia; species Vicia villosa. Next base: position 147,841,494 of record NC_081185.1, on the reverse strand, counting down.
AAGAGCTTTGCAACTTGCTTCAAGAAGTGATGATTTGGCTTAAGAGATAAAATGGAATCTTTCACATTAAATGCAAATGGTTAAAGTAACTAAACCATGGTTATTTTGGCCAAGCTTCTTATCTCTTTCCTATCTGATCTTAAACCAGAAAATATCTCTCAATCATTGCTTTGGTGTGTCATCACTTGAATTATAGGTCATGTAGTCTTGAAACTTAGTGAAAAATGGTGAAAATTCAAGTGAAAATGATCACTAATGTCAAAATTCAAAACCATGGCTACACTCCATATTTTTTCATGCTCTTTGACATTTTGGAAAGCTCATATTACACACTTCAAAACCCTAGTTGAAAGTTTCTTCAAACTCTTTAAGGAAATGGGTGAAAAAGATCCATGAACTTTGAAGAAAATGAAGTTTTAAGTGAAATTTTCAAAAAGTACCAACTTTGAAGCACCATATCTCTTAAATGGTTGATCTTATGGAAAAAATTTATATGTGTCAAAGTTGTTTATTGGATCAAAATCTACAACTTTCATGTTGGAAGTTTTTTTCAGTTTGTAGGTGAAATTTTGAGAAATTCCCTTCCAAAGTTTGGAAAAAACCATGAAAAACACTTAGAAAAATTTTCTAAGTATGAAAGTCAAACTTTTGACTTTTTGATTCTTGATTGATTTTCTTGATTTTCCTTGATCAAATGACTTCTCATATCATATATTGATGATTTAAAACTTCAAAAGTCATGGTTGACCAAAATTCCCCAAAAGTCAATGGTGATCTTGTACAGTTGACTTTTTCAGACGAATCGCGTTTCTGGAGATTTCAAATGAAACAGGCTATCCTCATCAAATGAATGGTATGAATGGATCATATTGAGGCATTAGAGGATATTGAATCATAGTTTGAGTTGTGGTGCCATGTCCTGATTAAAAAGTCAGTTGTTCAGTGAATTAGGTCAAAAAACCCTAATTGTCGACCTGATGAAATTGATGCCTGTGGATCTTGAATTGAGATACAATTTCCATTGTATATTGTCATAGGGATTATTTGAAGATGATTGAAGCCTTTGATTGACTTCCTGGGGATTTTTAGGGTTTCCCAAATGTGATCCCTGATTTCAGTCCCTGATAGTTCAAAACCCTAATTCTGAGGATTTGTCTGATCAATCTTTGTATAGGAGATGTTCTGAGCCAATGGATTAGGTCAAAATGATTCACTTGGGCCTTGAGGTCATGTCCCAAGTCATTAGGTCAAATTCTGAACAAAAGTCAGGAGTATGCTGTCTTCAGTCAAAACCCTAATTCAGTCGATTCAAAGCTGTTGAGCTTGTTGAAATGAATCTCTGAGGACCAAATGTTGATTGTTGATGAAGATAGTTCTTTTGAGATGAAGGGAGAACAAAACCCTAATTGATTGTTACTTGTACTGATGAGTGATTTCCTGATTAAATCCTGCTGAGTCACAAGTAGCAAACACAAGCTATGCAATTTGTTAGAGATGCAAATGATGCATATGCTATGATATGAGGTGGTATCTTAGGTCAAAAATTGGGGTATGACAATGTCCTTCTAGAATATCCTTATGAAGCTCAAAACATCAGTTACACAAATCCAATCACTCAACCTCATTACATCGTTTTCGTCGATTCTGAATTCACCGCCTTTACTTTGGTAATTCAAAGTCAACCTATCGATCAACTCAACATCATCTTTCTGACCTCCTCTAATCTCGTCAAGAATACCACTAGTCATCTTCTAGCATACTCAATCTAACACTATTAGGAGTGCCTTCACATACTAACTTAAGTCTCTAAATTTTCCAATTAAATCCAACTCATTCATCATTAGCACCGACATTTTAAAGACTTCTTACGCAACACAATAGCACAACATTTTCCTCATTAGGATGGTAATTCAAACCAAAATCCTAATCCAAAAAAAAAAATACTCTAATCATCTCTACTGCCTCATATTAAGCCCTTTCTGATCAAAGAGGTACTTCAACTCTTATGATCACTAAACACTTCGAATCTTGAGCCATACAATTAACCTGCACGACCAAGACGACATTCATAACTCGTGGTTTTAATCCAAATTCCATGACATCTTTCGTGCCCAAATATCATCCCACTCGACATCTCAACAAAGTCTTCCTCTCATTCAATAGGTGTCAGAAATCCTCTAAAATTCTTCTTTTATACTTATCGTTACTTTGCCACCGCAAATATGATTCCAAGAGTTCTAAAGTTTATTCCATCTTTACTATTAATTCACTTCTCATTAAAATCCATCGTTACTCAAGTCATCTTTATCACCGAACATCTCGTCAACTTATTCATCGACAACATATTCTACTCGATTTTTGTTTCAAACAATCGCGGTATTAGGCATTCTTATTCGACAAGTTTCACGCTTCCTTAACCGACTTCAGACTATCTCCTCAAAGGATCAACCTACTGTATTTATAACCCTCCCATAAGGTATAACATAATCTCTCCTCTTCGTAGGTTCAAACGGCACCTTGATCCGACACTCGGAACTCATGATATGAATTTTCCAGTCATTGCCCAAAAAATGCAACACCGACATCATGCAGCGACACTCTATACGATATATCCAAAACTTCTCAATTGGTAAATTCAATTCTTAAAATTACTCCTCAACAAACCTTCTAATTATTCTTTCAATCCATTCAACACTGACACTGACATCCCGTGCAGTACCAATAAACAAGTCTAGTTATAAGAACAAGAGTAACCGCAACTTCACCTCTTTCCAACGTCATCCTGTCACAATTAATTATCTTACAGCTGTTGCAACCATTTTTATAACAAAGTTCATCTCGTTAGCTTTCCGACGCTTCAAACGGAACTCAATTCGGATGTCCAGAATTCCAGTTATGAATTTTTGAAGTTCCGCAGCTATTCAGCAATTTTCCTGCGTTTTGCTTACGAAAATCTCTCTCCAAAACTCATTCTCTTCAACTCTATCACATTCCAAACAGCCCCTTATCGTATCTCTTCACTTCCAAACATTCTTATGACTTGAGTAACATATCCCACCACCGAAGTGCGATTTCTGGAACATTACGACAGCAATCCTCTTTACAACTTGTAGCTGAATCTCTTCCCAGACGTATGGCTACTCAACTGACATCTTCGCAGAACACCAGCAGAGCTGACACATCGCAACCTTCTAATTTCCTCCTCTTACAATAACTGTCAATTACCTCTAATCATCTTCCTTCAAGATGTTCCAACTCAATTACCAGTCAAGTCTTGATTCCAAATCGCCTTCAATTCGGGAAACAACAAACTCCAACAACGCTCGCACTGTTGCCAACAACAGTCTACTGAATCAATAATCTTACAACTGAAACATAACCGAGAAGCCAAGCTTCTCCCCCACTTGTTTCAATTCAACACCTGCAACAAAACAAACAAGTACCGACAGTGATTCACTCACATGTCGCGTACCAAGGAATAAAATGCCGACAATATACAACTGTCGCGCAACTCAACTGACTCAACAATTGGCCGGACGGACCGACCTGCTCTGATACCACTATTGTAACACCCCTCTAATACCCCACGGCAATTAACAAAATTAAATCAGAGTGAACATGCAAAGGGTGTCACAATTCAAAAGAAAACACACGTTCGGCATATGTCATGCATTCACTGAAACATCTGAAATTATAACTCTTTAGATAAAAATCATGTTTACACAGCGGAGTCAAATCATCAAGTCAACATTACATCGTTAATGTATCAGACTTCAAATAAAATAAACAATAGAGTTATAATCGAAACTCAAAACATCGCGTTCCCAGTGTTACGTCTATCAGAGCATGACACCGACACAACAACTAAACCGACTTATGAGCTAATCCTCACCAAGTCGAAAGCAGCTATCCTCAATCTGAAAGTGTCAACAGTAAGGGTGAGTCTCATCACAGTTAACAAATGTTATTGCATCTTAAATAACAACACATCATAGTTATATCATTCACCCGATTTCATCATATTCAGATTATCAGGAACGTCCATCATTTACACAAACGTTAACAAAACACATCTTTCAAATAGACAATCATACTCAACATTAATTCAACAAAACACACAACCAACACGTCATCAATATTTATAACACTGGAATACTTCCAATCATGTTATAAAAGTATGCATATGTATGAACTGACACTATGCATGTGGTACCAAAATTCGTGAATCATATTCACAGGACTTCTCTCTACGATACTGCCCTTCAAATCGCTCACACCCCACATGGGTACACGATTAACCTCATCAAATGGGAATAACCCATGACCGATCCAACATCATCAAGATACGGCCCTGCCGGCACAGATTCCACACAATGGGAATCATGCCCTTCACTGATCCAACACACCCTTGTGGATACAGTATCATCAATGAACATGAATGAATGCAACATATACAACATACTTATACCATCATCATCATCATCAACATCATCATTATCATCAAGTATGTTTATATACATTAGCATCATTCAATACAATCAATCATCATTATCATCATCATTAAAGAACATATATGTGTCCACATCAATCATCATCATCAATAATAAGAACACACATGTATCCACATCATTCAAAAACAAATCAGTCATCATCATACAACTCTCAACAAATCATCACATCATAATGCTTTCCAAAACAACATCTTATATTGTCAGATTTCATGATATATGTCTACAATATATCATCCAATTAAACAAATCGTCACATGATTAATATTTCAACATAGCATGTATTTAACATATTTCATCACATATATATGTACAATACATCAATCACCAAGAAATAAAATCATATTTAAAAATAATTGGATTCACACCTCATTTCATCATTTAAACACGTAGGCTATCTCATAAGATTCATCGTGCTCGAAACGACACTAAAAACGGACATACGGTTCGAAAGTTACACATCATTTAACGTTTCCAAGAAAACAACTAACGCTACAGCACGCGGCGCAACCAAAGTTCGCGGCGCGACCTGAAGCACACAAACACGTTCGCGGCGCCAACCTATTCACGCGGCGCGATGCGAGAAAACAAGTACGCCTTCGCGGAGCCAACACTAGGACGCGGCGCGACCTGAGCGTATCACAACTTCTTGGAATTCTGCCCAACGGTTCGCGGCGCAAACAGAGGTTCGCGGCGCGACCTGGCGATTTTGCAGAATTACGGGTCTGCGTTCAGACTCTGCGATCTCACCCAATTTGAGTCCAAAACTGACTCTAAACATCATATACAGACAGTTAATCATCAATTGCATCATTATTCATCATCACACATCAAAACAACACCTAATCAATCAATAATCCATGCAATTTTCATCAGTTTATAACCTTCCTAAACCTAACATATGATCCAATTGACTCAACAACATCCCTAATCAATATCGTTATCCAATAATATGATAATAGATGATAACCGGAGAGTCCCCCCTTACCTTAGCCAAGGATTCTTGATTGGTCTCTCCCTCCATTGCTCCTCTTCACGTACCAGCTTTCCAATCCCTCATCTCCTCTGCTTTGCTTTTCACGTTCCTTTCCCTTATTCCCAATTCTTATTATTTTATAAAATAAACTTTAATTGGAATAAGACCTTTACTAACATAACACCCCCTCATTCCTTAACACCACACATGGCCCAACACCATAAACCATCCTTTTCCAATTAAATCCCTTAAACCCCATATAATTCTAATTATTAATTAAATTTCTATTTAAATTAAAAATTAAAATATACGGGTGTTACAACTCTCCCCCACTAAAAGAGTTTTCGCCCTCGAAAACATACCTCAAGTAACCAGCTCGTATAAGAGTCCTTCACCTGACTCTCCAGCTCCCAATTAACATTACCATTAGTCAATCCCCAAAAATCCATCTGACATAACCAACAGGAAACATGTATCATACATTCAAATCCCAGTTCTTACGTCGCATTTGACTATCCAAAAGTATACCACTCGCTGTAGCTCCAAAAGGTTAACAACAACAGAACATTGAGGTACAACCTATACAATACGCTCAACAGCTGAGTAATACAATTACACAATCTATAGTATGATCACACTGATCAACACTGCAGTAATGCATACCATCTATCAAACCTACCAACCTTAGACATACTCTTCCATCTGAGTGATAATGTAATACTTACATTTTTCGCCCACCGCTTCCTTCAAGAAACTCAATAACAACATTCCTATACTATTGAATTCCAACTACCTGACTCCCCTCAAGTCACACCATCAATTATCCAGCACGTTACATTCCGCTTTTCTGCACTACTCTGATTACTCATCACAATCATCTGTACCAATTAGATTTCTGAGTTTTTACCCGATTCCGACTCTCTTTACTCATTCGTTTCAAGAATCATTCTTCATCATTCATGGTACCAATTTACCACTCAGTAATGCTTACTCGCACTCAAAAACAAATTCCTGAGTTACTACATCTATTAAACATCCTAACCATCAGAACAAGTACACACAAGTAGTTATAATTACACTCATCAGCCTCAATATACCATTTCTTGCAAAACAACTCAAATTGAGTTTCGCTCTTTTCTAAGAATTAAATCAATTCCTCCCTTCATAGAGTATAATTCCTCATTATATCTAGAAATCTACAATAACCCTTAACAACAACACCAATTTATTATAGCATCAAGTGGCATCAACTCTCCATTTTAATTTCGCCGAATACATACTCGTTAACTACGTACAGCCATAATAACATATTCATCATCTCGACAATCATTCAAAAGAGTTATAATTCTTCGACACGACATCCTTACATCCACTGGATTCTAAATCCCACATATAGATCAACACATATTTTCTATGTAGGCTTCCGACATATTAATTCCTTTACTGCCCGCGAGTAGTACTCATAACACTACTCCGCATCACACTTTCGCTGCGCGACTCTGATTACCCGTCTTAAGTCATCATCCACCATGTTGTACTCTTTCATATTCACTTCTTGATAAGTTCACACAACATAGTGAGTGATTATTCTCACAGCTTAGTATTCATCACATCTTAAACCATTAAGGTAACAAACAAGTTCATCCCACCTATATGATTTCCGTCTACTATCAACAAGAGATTTAGGGTGATCAAGTCCTAAATTTGTCAATATTAGTTGAAAATCATATTTAAGCATAAACCGTCGTTACTACATAATAGTGTCCCTTTCCGAGTTTGCACCCAAACTCATTAACATCGTCATAGTACAATAATTCACTACGGTGTCCTTCTAGAATATCCTTCTGAAGCTCAACACCATAAACTATCCTTTTCCAATTAAATCCCTCAAACCCCATATAATTCTAATTATTAATTAAATTTCTATTTAAATTAAAAATTAAAATATACGGGTGTTACATAAGGCCATAAGAGTGAAAATCAAGCAAAACCAAATACTTTGATGGACTTGTAATCAAGTAAATTTTTGAGAAAGGAATAGAAGGGTTACGTGAACTGAGGCAAGGCAGTTGTACAAAGCCTATTAGTTGGACACACAATAATTATAAAGCTCTATAGTCCCAAAATTTTATTCGCAAGAATGCATGAACCAACAAAGTGAACCATACCAACTAGAACCTTAACATAAAATTGGACACAAGACTAGGTCTAATCTTTGAGAAACCCTTTTACATAACAACCAAGCTATGACCATTAATTACTATAACTTTATTTGGACCTTCACAAGATTGTTTATTTTGTAAATTAGAAGTACTATGAGTAATATGATGTGAAACACCTGAGTCTGGAAACCATGCTTGAGATTCAAGGCATTGAAGTACTTGAAGCTCATCTTCATGAGTCAAAAGAGAAATTGCTTGTGCAAAGATGGAAGATTGATTCTTCAGGTTTCCATTAGCACGAGATGGACCATTTAAGGGTGATGGATGTGTCAAACGCCTTACTTGTGGAGGCTAAAAGAACTCATCATATTTTTGCCAACAACCTACCACTAACTAACCATATTTGGTGCATTGCTGACATGTTGGTAGATTACTTATGTTGTATTCCACGCCTTCTACCACGATTAAAGTGTCTCCTACCACGAGAGTATTAACAGGATCCAAAATTTCTGATACGAGCCCATTAGTGGAAGGCCCAAGAGCATTAGTGGAAGGCCCAATACCGTTAAAGGAAGGACCCAATTATGAGAGGGAAGTGAGCCCAATATTGAGAAAGAGACAGCCCAAGAAACCGATATGGATGCAGGATTTTGTATGCATGTAGAGAAATCAATTAGAAGCTGCTAGTGGCACTTAATACATTCTGTTAGTCCCACTCCATTTTTTCCGCAAGTTGTTATGCAAAGTTTTCTTTATAAGCTGTAACAGTGAACCAATTTTGGGTATGTTGAATGATAAAGAAAATTCTATTTCTTCCCCAATTTCTCTTCTTCTGTTCTTAATTTTTCTTAGGAGTTAACACTCACTCGAAGAGTGATTCCATTGATTTTACTACCTGAACAATTGCAGGTTGTAACATTGGTGCTTTCATCATGGACCACAATGATCTCATGAACGCCCTTCAATCCAAATTTGATGCTCAATCCGAAGCGATTCGTTCCATGATTCAAACATCGCTGGATTCTCATTCTGATTCCGTGCACTCAACGCTGCATCGTCACCTGCTTGAGGTGGATTCCAAGGTGGCTGTACTTCGTGCGGAGGTATCATCAACGACCGCCGCCAATTCTGGGTCGGTTTCACGGACGTTGAAGCTCAGTTTTCCACGTTTTGATGGTTCTAACCCGCTAGATTGGTTATTCCAAATCAAAGCATTTTTTGACTTTCATAACACTCCGGCAGCGTCTCGTCTTCAGATTGTAGCATTTCATCTAGAAGGTCGCGCAGCTGCGTGGTTTCAGTGGGCAATGCGTAATGATTTGCTTCCTTCATGGCCGATGTTCTTGGAAGCGGTCCGTCATCGTTTTGGTCCTACTACGTATGAAGATGTTGAAGGAGATTTATCCAAGTTAGCACAGACAGGTTCAGTAGCAGACTTCCAAGCACAATTTGAAGATTTGATGAACAAAGTCACTGGTATCTCTGAGCCTCTACTCATTAGTTTTTTTAATTACCGGCCTTAAACAAAACTTGCGTCGTGAATTACAATTTCATCGACCTCCAACATTAATGGAAACCTTTGCCATGGCCAGAGCTTATGAGGCTCGCCTTGATGACAATCCCCCGACTTCGAAAAATTGGACTCGTAGCCCACATACAACCGCATCCCTAAACTCACAACCTAACACAACCCACTCAACCCCAACCCAAACACTTAACCCCAAACCACCCCACATCACCACCAGCGGCTTGAAACCTAGTAACTTACCTCCTTTACTTCCCACACCGAACACCACTACACCGGTTCGCAACCTGCCGACTGCCGAACTTCGTGACCGTCGCTCCAAGGGTCTGTGTTTTAAATGTGATGAGAAGTGGAATCCATATCATCGTTGTCATAGTCGTGTACTTTTGTTATTGGGGGATGATGATGAGCCACCACCTGAATCTGTCAACACCTCAGAAGACATTTCTGGTGACATCTCTAGTATCCATGCTCTGTCTAGTCAGATTCAAGGTCGTTCCCTGCGTATTTTGGGTTCATACAACCATATCAGTTTTCCTATTTTCATAGATAGTGGAAGTACACATAATTTTATCAAACCAACATTGGTGGAACAATTAGGGTTGGCAGTGACTCCTTGCCCACGATTTTGCGTTGCTACAGGTTGTGGTACATTTTTGGTGTGTCAATTTTGTTGCAAAAATGCTCCACTCCTGGTTCAAGGCATTGGTTTTGTTGTGGATCTCTTTGTTTTGGCAATTGAAGGCCCTGATGTTGTTTTGGGATTCCCATGGTTGCAATCTTTGGGCAAAGTCTCTCATGACTACTCAGCACTTACCATGGAGTTTATGTGGCAGGGTACACAGGTTCAACTTGTCGGTGACAAAACCTTAGCTTCTCAATCAATTTCTTTCCATCAATTGCAAGCTATGATGCACAAGGCTGACATTGCAGAGTTCTTTGCAATTACACAGACCTCATCTATGCCTTGTCCGGAATTAGATTCAACATTTCCGAGAGACTTACCAGCCCCGTTTACAGTGTTACTTGAACGCTTTGCTGCTATATTCGCCCAACCTACAGGCCTACCTCCACACCGCTCCGTTGACCACCGCATTCACTTAATTGAAGGGTCAAAACCTGTCAACGTTCGACCATATCGATATCCACAATTCCAAAAGGCTGAAATGGAAAAATTAATCAAAGAAATGCTTGCTCAAGGAATTATTATCCCAAGCCATAGTCCTTTTTCTTCCCCGGTGTTGTTGGTTCATAAGAATGACGGAACTTGGCGTTTTTGTGTCGATTATAGAGCTTTGAATGCAGCTACAATTAAGGATAAATTTCCGATTCCCACAATCGACGAACTCTTGGATGAATTCGACGGTGCTATGGTGTTCACAAAATTGGATTTGCGTGCGGGGTACCACCAGATTCGTTTGCACAACCGGGACACGTATAAAACGGCTTTCCGCACACATGATGGACACTTTGAGTTTTTAGTGATGTCGTTTGGCCTTACAAACGCTCCGTCAACATTTCAAGCCACCATGAATCAGTTGTTTCCCCAAATTCTACGGCGGTTTGTCATTGTATTTTTTTGATGATATTCTAATCTATAGTTCCTCCCTTGATGACCATTTACAACACTTGGAATTGGTTCTTACTTGTTTACAACATAATTGTTTTTATGTCAAACTGTCCAAGTGTTTGTTTTGTCAAGAATCAATTGAGTATTTGGGTCACATAGTTTCCTCCAAAGGTGTGCATGCTAACCCAAGTAAACTGGCTGCCATGGATAAATGGCCTATCCCTGTTTCTGTCAAACAGCTCAGAGGGTTCTTGGGCCTCACAGGTTATTATCGTCTCTTTATTGCGCATTATGCCACCATTGCTGCCCCGTTGACTGATCTATTGCGCCATGATTCTTTTTGTTGGTCTGAGGAGGCTACCACGACTTTCATAGCCCTCAAGCATGCAATGATGGCTGCCCCGATCCTTAGCCTTCCTGATTTTTCTAAGGAGTTCATCATTGAAAGGGATGCATCAAATGTGGGCATTGGTGCGGTTCTTATGCAAGACGGTCATCCACTTGCATTTTTTAGCAAGAAATTGGGCCCTAAGCTACAAGCTGCTTCTGTTTATATTAAAGAGCTTCATGCTATCACCGAGGCGGTTCTCAAATGGCGTCAATACCTCTTGGGACATTTTTTCATTATTAGGACAGACCATAAAAGCATTAAAGAACTATTGCAACAGGTTATTCAAACACCAGATCAACAAGCTTATGTGCGGAAATTGTTGGGTTTTCAGTTTCGCATTGAGTACAAACCAGGAGCATCAAATAAAGTAGCTGATGCGTTATCGCGTGTCCCTGCGGATTGGCCTATAGAGGAGGACATAGAAACTCAATCGGAATTGTGGGCCTTGGTATCTTTTCCAACTTTTGGTATTGTCTCAATTACGAAAAAAAATGCATCTGATCCTGTTTTACTTGAGTTTCACAATCAACACCGACAGGGTACTTTGGTAGCTCCCTATACAATTGTTAATGGGTTGCTTCTACATACTGGCCGATATGTTTTAAATCCGTACTCTCCATTATGTAATTTGGTTATTAGTGAGTTTCATGATACACCAAGTGGAGGTCATGCTGGTGTAAAGAGAACACTTGCACGGATTGCAATGAATTTTTTCTGGATAGGTATGCGTAAGGCAGTGGAGTCTTTTGTGGCTGCTTGTCTTATTTGTCAGCAAATTAAATCATCCACTCAAGTTCCAGCTGGATTACTCCAACCTCTCCCTATTCCGGAAGCCGTTTGGGAAGATGTAACGATGGATTTCATTACGGCCCTTCCTCCGTCTAATGGATTCACTGTCATCTTAGTTGTTGTAGATCGCCTATCTAAGTCTGCTCATTTTGGTGCTCTTTCCAGAACCTTTATAGCCTTCAAGGTCGCTGAAATGTTTATTTCATTAGTTGTCCGTCAACATGGTTTTCCCCGTTCTATTGTGTCTGATCGCGACCCTGTGTTCCTTAGCAATTTTTGGCGCAAGTTATTTGAATTGAGTGGTACCAAATTAGCTATGAGTAGTGCCTACCACCCTCAAACGGATGGTCAGTCGGAGGTGGTTAATCGGGGAGTAGAACAGTACCTTCGTGCCTTTACTCAAGACAAACCTTCTTCTTGGGTTTTGTATCTTCCCTGGACAGAATTTCACTATAACACTAGCTTTCATAGTGGATTACAAATGTCGCCGTTTGAAGCTCTTTATGGTCGCAAGCCTCCCACTATTCCAGCATACACACGTGGAGCCACATCTATTTCAGCTCTAGATGATAATTTGACCACTCGTGATGAACTCTTGCGCAACCTCAAAGCTAATTTGCTGGCAGCTCAAAACCGCATGACTCAACAAACCAATTCCCATCGTCGTGATTTCACATTTGCTGTCGGTGATAATGTGCTAGTTCGTTTGCGCCCGTACCGACAACTTTCTGTCAGTCTTCATCGCCAGCATAAGCTTTCCAAGAAGTTTTATGGCCCTTATAAGATACTCGAGCGCATTGGTCCGGTAGCGTACAAGCTCCAATTACCTTCGGGGAGTCGCATACATCCGGTGTTCCATGTCTCGACTCTTAAACCTTTTCGAGGTCAAGAGAACCCTCCACATCAGGATTTGCCTCCCGAGAGCTTTGATAATCAACCAGTTGAATGACCTGGTACGATTCTGGCTTATCCAACTGTTTTGGTTCAGGGTCAGCTTCGGCCTCAATTGCTGGTGCAATGGATCGGCTCCCCGGCTAATGAAGCTTCGTGGGAAGATATGGCTTCTTTTCAAGATTGTTATCCGGACTTCCACCTTGAGGACAAGGTGAATTTTGATGGGAGAGAAATGATACGAGCCCATTAGTGGAAGGCCCAAGAGCATTAGTGGAAGGTCCAATACCGTTAGAGGAAGGACCCAATTATGAGAGGGAAGTGAGCCCAATATTGAGAAAGAGACAGCCCAAGAAACCGATATGGATGCAGGATTTTGTATGCATGTAGAGAAATCAATTAGAAGCTGCTAGTGGCACTTAATACATTCTGTTAGTCCCACTCCGTTTTTTCCGCAAATTGTTATGCGAAGTTTGCTTTATATGCTGTAACAGTGAACCAATTTTGGGTATGTTGAATGATAAAGAAAATTCTATTTCTTCCCCAATTTCTCTTCTTCTGTTCTTAATTTTTCTTAGGAGTTAACACTTACTCGAAGAGTGATTCCATTGATTTTACTACCTGAACAATTGCAGGTTGTCACAATTTCATACTTTTCTACCAGAGCTATGATTGGTTATTGCTTGAGCAACACTATCAGTTACACTAGGAGTTGATAGTTCTTGGCAAAATTTGTCCATCTGCACTTCATGTAGATATCGAAGGGCTTCAACATAGCATATATAAGTTGGCTCTCCCTTAGAATTTATCATCATTGTGAAAGTATTGGGTAGTCCTTGAAGAATGACATTTATTTGGTCCTTTTCAGTTATATGATCTCTAACTGCTAGTTGTGAATCACCTATTGCTCTAATTTGAAGAACATACTCAGAGATTGATTTGTTACCTTTGTTGTTGTGAGTAGCTTGATGTAATCGAATCACATATTTTGTGGATCTTGAAGAGAACTTTTCACATTCACCACGGAAGCTTTAATGAAGCTTTAACACTTGAGATGAAGCTTTAACACTTTAACACTTGTATTTGATTAAATGACTCCATTGCTTTACATGATATTGACTAGTAATTATATATATAAGTGATAGAGTTAGTTATTCTCTAACTAACATTCTTAACCAATCATTGTTTTGGTAGATTTGATTGATGCTCACCACCTTTTCTTAAATAGTCGGGATGCATCTCATAAAACAAGTTTTAATGTTTTCTACTAAAAAAACAAAGTTTAGTATGACTTGCGTAGGTTGAATTTTTTTAGTGTGTTTTTGAGCTTAGGTGTTAGTTTAGCTAGGTATATATAAGTTGGTATAATTTGTATCTGTCGTTTGAGAAACATCTTGTATGGCATACCTTATGCTTGTTTTCTTAATATTTTGATTAGCCTTTGCAAAATATTTGAAGAATCTTGTCTCTTGATCTTTGGCACACAAAAATATTATGCGCTGGACTCTTGTAGTGGTTATCAGGCACGTTGATAGGAAGCTAATCCTACCAAGTCTCTAGAACTAGGGTTTCAACAAAAAAAGAAAGACATTAAAAATAAGCTAAAAAGTAGAGATAAAAATAACTTTGATTTCATTCCTTGATCTCAATGTCTCTATGAGACTACATTATATAATATTCTTAATTGATTATAAACCTAAAAGCCCAACAACTATTAAAAGCCCAAATATAACTAGAGTTCATTAACAATACTAATAACTAATATTATAAATACTATTACTCTACCATTGCTTCCGGGTTCACTTGAACCTTGTCCTCAAGGTTCTAGAAATAACACTTACAATAACAAGTTACAATAACAGTTACTTTCTTTCTTTATGTTGGTCCACATGTGAGCATCCCATATGAAAAAATAGTACCATTTCTTTCTACTTGAAGCATTCCCATGATATTGTCATTAACATAGCCGCTGGTAATTTTTTTTTCTTTCATATGTGTGAATAAACTTTGATTTTGGATTTGAGGGAGGAACACTATAAAGGCCTTCGACATCACTCAGTAAAACAAGATCAGCTTTGAGTTTCAAAGCCAATAAACTAGCCAAACACTCATTGTCCCAGAATATACCAGATGAGTCCTCATATGGTGCCTTTCTAGTACTCACAGCATCATTTTCATTGAAAATAGGGATGACCCTTAGATTCAACGACGAGTGAACCGTATCAGTTAGTTGTTTTCTGAAATTGGTATCCCAAACAAATCCATCATTCACAAGATGTTGGAATAAAGTCACATCAAGCTGACTAAACATGATATCATAGAGAGCCATGAGACTACTCTGTCCAACAGCTGCACATGCTTTGCCATCAAGTTCATATTGTGGATTTTGAAGATAAAAAAAACTGTTATTGGCCAATCTGCAACATCTTAATCGTTGCCTGCCAAGACCAATTGCACCTGAAGTCACCAATATAACCTCACACCCTCTTGTATTTAGCTTTTTAAGCTGCTCACAGAGAGCTCCAAGTCTTCCCAATGCTAATCTACCATCACTTCGAGTAACCACAATTGTTCCAAATGTCCCTTTTCCCAAAATTTCTGTAGAAGCTCTTAACAAATCATATAAACAAAACTTTCTAGTCACATTCCTAACAAACACCAATCTCTTTTGTAATGATACACCCGAAGCTGAAACCGAAATCAAACTCGAAACCAAACCTGAACCTGAATTACTCACGCCAGGATCTTTAAGACATAAATTACCTTGACGAGATTGACTGACAGTGTAGATAGGATCACACAGGGGAACGTGAGGATTCTCAAAAGATTGAGAACTGAGCCTCCCCCAAGCATTCTCAAGACTCAATTTTAAGCAGCGTTTCGTCGACTGAGCTAACGGCGACAACCTGTTGGATTTCTCCGTAATCCCGCCTAATTCTAAACACTGAGGAGAACACACCAGAACAGAAGGAAACTTGTTGTTCTCAGTCTCACCGACAACAGGAGTATATGAGGCCTGCACAGGTTCATGCACTTCTTCATCAGCTTGTGAAGACGGGATTGGTGCCATTTCTTGATCAAGATCGTTACTTTGATGATGATCCATCTGTTCAAGAGTATTCAGAGTTTCTTCATCCATCGAAACGATGACTTGAGTTGAAGGATCGGGCAATGAGGAAGCTGCGATATCATGAGGTGATTGAGAAGATGGCGAAGGATTTGCATTTACCGAAAATGTTGTAACACCATTAGAAGTAGGAACTGAACGGGCAGGCGAAAGTGGCGCAATTGCATAAGAGGGATAATTTGCAGCATCGGCAGCAGGAGGGATGGTTAGAGTAGGCGGAAGAGATCCTTGTTTTCGAGGCGAAGAACAAGTATGGTCAATCAACAAAGTTTTGATCTCTGAATTTTCTTTTGGATTCCTGCACAACCGGTGTTGCCAAATCAATCCTTGACTAACGAGTTGTCGCAAGCGCGCTGACGAGAACGAAGGAAACACAAGCTTAACTTTGAAATTGGGATTAACTACAATCAATTTCTTTAGCTCAGACATCAATATAACTCTAGATGAATTGGTATTGCCATATGCTGCTAACTGCTTATTCTCGCTTGCGGAAATCATGGTTGTAGCTGTGAATAGAGATTTGGGTGGTCCTGGGTGATATGGCTCGGTGTTAGGGATTAAAGCATCCAACACAATGTTGGATCTTGTTGAATCTGTTAGAAACAACAATAACTTCTCGGCAGTCGCATACGAGTTGAAATAGGATGTCTTCGATAGTGATGGATAAGTGGAACATGACTTCAACTCCGAATGTGACTCCTCTGTGAATACTGGCAGTTGGGTTCCACACAAATTAGGTTGCTCTGATTGTGTTATACACAAATTTGGTGATTCTTCTACATTTTCCTCAATAGTTGCACGATTTGGATCTGTAGCAACAATTTGATCAGGTGGTTTCGGCAGCAATTGTGGCATCGGTGGTGTTGAGGCTGGTGATTGCAACAAGTGGAGAAACAAACTCTGATGGAAATGATTTGAGAGAGTTCCCAGTTCTGAAATTGGTAGTAGTTGCTTCTTCTTCAAAAAGTAACCAATATGTTTTGAGTAAAAAAAAATACCGACATTGTAAACCCATAACAGTGGTGAATCAGGTGGTTTACGTGGAATTGCAAAATTTCCATCACGGTGAAACTCTCTGTCGTTGAAGGCAACCTCGACCTTGTTCAGTGATGACGAATTGAAATCTGGTAGATGGGTATTGTTAACAAAGCTTGGTTCTGGTGAATGAGATAAGATTATGTCTGGTGGTTTCAAGGGTGGCGGCGGCACTGGAGTTTGCTCAGAAATCTTTGTCGGCGGTGACTCTTGCGGTGATTCTGTTTGTTTTCTACCCAGATCCGACAAATCAGAGAAAAATAGTGGTTGGATTTCATATATATTAGGTTGATTGGGTGATTCTTCTTCTAGGTCATCCTTAAGAGGATTGACATCACCATTAAAACCTGTGTGTTTGAACTGAGAGAAAAGTAAGGATGCCCTAAAATTTGGAGACTCTATTTGTTGTTGCTTTAGATTTGGTAAAGGGTTTAGAGCTATTGCCGGAAGGTCCTGATGGACGGGTTCCCCAATAAAATCTTGATGAAAACAAGTTTTGTCAAGGGGTTTCATTGATTCCAGATCTGACTCTGTGAAAACATAGTTTAAAAATTCTGAATATGGTTTCCCTTCTTCATCTAACTCAGGTATAGCATCTCTAAACTCAGGTTTAAAATACCATAGGATAGCAGTAGTAAAGGCATCCCAACTTGGAAATGAATACCTTTGAGACCATACAAACCACCATTGAAGAGCTCGACCTCTCAACAATGGAACAATGCTGGCTAGCTTTTTTTTCTTCTGGTATTTTATTGGCAACAAAATATTTTTCTGCACACAAAATCCACCAATAACAATCGTCACATCCATCATATATTGAAATATTCATCTTCAATACTAGGCAAGAGATCGAAAATGAAAGCACCAATTGATAGGAAGCTAATCCTACCAAGTCTCTAGAACTAGGATTTCAACAAAAAAAGAAAGACATTAAAAATAAGCTAAAAAGTAGAGATAAAAATAACTTTGATTTCATTCCTTGATCTCAATGTCTCTATGAGACTACATTATATAATATTCTTAATTGATTATAAACCTAAAAGCCCAACAACTATTAAAAGCCCAAATATAACTAGAGTTCATTAACAATACTAATAACTAATATTATAAATACTATTACTCTACCACACGTGCCCCTAAATTCCTCCTAAACCGCCATGCTTATATCAAGTTACCTTCCTGACTGACACATGGCAAATACGTGTAGGGTGCTTAACTACAATATCACCTTCTAAAACTCACCACGTGTCCTACACTTACACGTGTACGCGAGGCAGCTTGTAGCACCTAAATCTATTTAACGGATAGGAGTGCATCATGCTTTTAATCAACATCAAGCAAAAGAAAACAAAAGCTAGAAGTAAAAAAGAACAAGAAATTGATCATTGAACAAGTTTGAAAATGCAGGGAGCAAAGAAAGCCGGAGAGACCATTAAGGAAACAGCTGCCAACATTGGTGCTTCAGCCAAATCTGGTTTGGAGAAAACCAAGGCCACCCTTCAAGAAAAGGTATCCTTAACGTATTTCTCCTAATATCAGCTTATTTTTCTATTATTTTGCATGTTCAGATTATAAGTAGAAACAGTGACATTTTTAATCCAAACACAAACTCTTAATAAAATGAGTGACATTTTTATATGGCACTTTTGTATGTAGGTTTTAAGTCATTATTATAATACTAAGAACAAATCTTGTATTTTGCGACAACTTTATTTTCTTCAACGTGCACCATACCATGTGGTTTTTTTACGTAGCATTGAACTAATGAATATCTTGTCGTGTTTATAAAAAACAGACTGAGAAGATGAGTGCACGTGATCCTGTGCAAAAAGAGGCGGCAACCCAAAAGAAAGAGGCAAAGCAGAACCAGGCAGAGCTAGATAAGCAGATGGCGCGTGAAAACAACGCGGCAGTTAAAGAATCCACCACGGCGGCCCAAATGGGTCAGGCCCACCACAACATGGGGACTGGAACCACCACATACCCTACCACGGGGACTTATGGACAACCCATGGGGGGCCACCATAGCACGGGGACTGGAACCAGAACCGGCACGTACCATACGGGGGGCCATGATATGTCAGCCATGCCTGGACATCATACTGACCATGTGACACAGGGAGTTGTGGGCACGCACACTATTGGGACCCATAGAAGCACCGATGGAACTGCTGCGGCGCATAATACTCGTGTTGGTGGAAACCCGAATGCCACAGGGTATACCACTGGTGGTAATTACAAGTAAACAAGTATAACGAATAGGAACAATTACACACAAAATAAAGTTTAGTTTATGTGGTTAGTGAGTGTGATTGTTTTCCTATTCAGTCATTGTCTTGTAACTTGTTTTGTATCATTTCTTTTTCTGGTTTGGTATAGGCTTGTGGATGCTCCTATTAGTACTATAGTACGTGGAACATTTTGTACCATGGAGTTGTAATTTCATTTTGTTTAAATAAATATGTTTTGTAAAAGTAATATAAAGTTTTTTTTTCTTTTACAAAATTAACAAGAGTTTAGTAGTCTTAATAATTAAGATATGATTGTTATGACATTAACTCAATTAGTAATATTCTTCCTAAGAAATTATATGTAGTAAGGAAACACAATTGGACCATTGATTTAGACCATTTTTCAAGAAATCTTATATACTATGCAAAATTTTAATTGTGTTCCACTATTTTCATAGATGCATGGATATTCGGAAGCGCCCTTTATAAATAAAATTTGATTCTTTTCGTAGATAAGTGTATAAAACATACTGAAATTTAGAATTTTTTCAATTAATTAGGAAAATTTCAAGTTCCGTAGATGCATATACGGAATACTCTATTGTAAAATTTCATCAAACTTTTATGTAGATGTAACTACAAAAGATTTTTTTCAATTAATTGAGAGTTTTGGGATTTTTTAATTAAACAAATCCCATCTCAATTAATTGAGAGTTTGAGATTTTCTAATTAATCAAATTCCACCAAATCTTTTTGAAATTTTCTCAATTAATTAAATTCCATCAAACTTTTACGTATATGTAACTACGGAAGATTTTTTTCAATTAATTGAGAATTTCTCAATTTGTAATTTAATTGGAAATTTTCTTTGAAAAAATTCCAAATTAATTAAGTTTGATCACATCTAGGTAATCGTTAAAACATAGTGAAATTTAAGTTACAAATTAATTGGGAAAATTTCAAGTTAATTTTTCAATTAATTGGGAAAATCTCAAATTAATTAAGTTCATGAAATTTTTCGTAGATGTATCTACGAAACATTTTAATTTTCTAATTAATTGTGAAAATCCCATGTTTTACTATGTTTTAAGGGGTTCAGTATTCCATCTACGGAAAAAGCTATTTTTTTATAAAAAAGTGCTTCCGAAAATGCATCTACAGAAGTACGAGGTAGTTTTGTCAATTCAATAGTGCGCAAGTAGGCCATGGAGTGGACTAAGAAATGATCTTGATTTATAGAATAATCTGTTAATAATTTCCACTACCAAATACAAAAATAACCATTCATACTTTATTTAAAATGCCGCCACTTGCTTTTCTAATTAGTGAATCACATTTTCGGGGCTTATGAATCACATTTATTTTAGAGGTGAGCGGGAGTAATGGTATTTTCAACTCTAAATATATTATTTATTCAATGAATTAAAAAAAAGTTAAAATTTACTTATAAATAAGAATAGAAGGAGTAAGTTATAGGCATTGCGAAAGCAATACGAGTTACTGTAGATGGAAGATGATGAGAATATTGCAGGCTATGTATCAGAGGTGTAAAATCTTGTTCACTTCGGTGAGAATTTCACTGATAAAATGAAAGTTGAGAAGGTAATGCAAATGTTGACTCTTCACTTTAATCATATTATCATGCTCATTCAAGAATCCAACAATCTTAACACATTGAAGTTAAAAAATTTGAAGGATTTGTTGAAGGCTCATGAATTACGGATAGTTGAGAGAAAAGGTGTTTAAGACTCAATACTGTAGACCCGTAGAAAATAAGTATGATGGTTCTAACAAGTTTAAGGGCAAAGGAGACAAGACTCAGAGTAAGAAGTCTTGGTTGCACTCTAAAAAAATAAGGATGATGATAAGGCTTCTGAATCGTCCAAAAAAGGAGAAGGAACCTTATATCATAAAGACAAACAAGAAAATAAAAATATGTGAAATGCTAAAACTGGGAAAAATGGGATCACTTGGCAAAAAAATTTGTACAAAAAATATAAGGGAGCTACAAAGAGCAAGGATAATGAAAGAGCAAATCTTACACGCAAAAAAATCAGATGAATTTGACACCAAGGTGCTTATGGTTGCAGTCATAGAGGAACGTGTGGATTCAAAATCCTAGTTTTTAGATACAAGTTGCTCGAACCATATGAATGGTCATAGAACTTAGCTAGCAGAATTTGATGACACCAAGAGAAGCAAGATTGTCGATAATAGCTCATTGTAAGCAGAAGATTCAGGTAACATGGTTATTAGAAGAAGCAATGGAGCATAAGCCATAATTTAAAATGTGCTTTATGTTATTGGGATGAAATGCAATTTGTTTAGTGTTGGTCAACTGGTAGAAAAAGTTTCTTAGTGGTCATGAAGAATGGAGCATTCGAGTGTTATTTGATGCTCACAAAAAATTGGTTTTGAAATATCTACTTTTCAAGAATAGGACATTTAAAACCAATATCAGCTCAACTGAGGTTCAATGTTTGAAAGTTATTGTAGAGCACAAATAGAGTTGGTTATGGCACCTAAGGTTTGACCACTTAAACTTTATGCCACTTAATCAACTTATTACTCAAGATATGGTAATTGGTATACCTAGTCTTGCTATGCTAACAAGCTTTGTAAAGGTTGCTTAGTAGGAAAGCAATTCAAATAGTCCATCATCACTCACATGTCAATGAGGTCATCTAGAATTATTGAAGCTATTCATTATCATGTGTGGCCCTTTTGGGGATCTTGCCATTGGCGGTACCAAATACTTGGTCTCATTTGTGGATGAGAGTATAGTAGAAAGCTTTGGGTTTACATGATTAAACACAAGGATGAGGTGTTTGCAATCTTTTAGAGATTCAAAGTATTATTGAAACTCAAAGTGAAAAAAAGGATTAATGGAATTGAGGAATTTTGTGTAGAGCATGGAATTGATCATGAAATAACTTCTTCCCACATCCCCCAACCCAATGGCATAACCGAGATAACGGATATGAGCATATTAGATATGTCTAGATGTATGTTGAAACAAAAGAACCTGTCTAAGTCTCTATGGGGGTGAAGCAATCACCTATGTGCTTGTAATACGGTGAACTGACTTTTTATAATCGGAATGTCGCGGTAAGCAAGAGTCGCCACCGACTTTTATTTTATCCAAACAATATTCGGAAAGGCAAAAAGAAACAGAAAAAAACCTTTTAAGAAAATCTAAGTTCGGGGGGTAATTTATGCAAAGGGAAGGTGTAAGGCACCCTTTGCATCCATGGTTTTCCATGGGCTCTTAATTGCTTTGCTTGCTCGTTTGTTTAGAGAATGTAGATGAAAGAGATAGGGACTTTAGCTCGTAAATGAGCGTAGCCCTTTTGAAAAATTATGAGAAAGAATATAATAAAAAGATTTGAGCATTGCAAGGCAATTAGGGGCAATTACCTTAAACTCAGATGATAGGTCTCTTTTTAGCCTTTCAGAATGAAAGGGTCTATCCTTGCCATAAGAGGGCAGGAAGCCTTTCGTTTGGAGGTTGAAGGGTCATCGAAGCATCCTTTGCCATAAGACTGTCCCATGCCATAGAAGGGCAGGTAGTCTAAGGCAAGGATCAGAATAAGCCATTTTTCCGTTAGGCAACCAGAAGATACCTCAGCCATTTTCCGTAGGCAACATCCGAGGGTCGAGGTCATAATTGTGTATCGAAGGCAGCATCATTTAGGGTCGCATGACCTTTTATTATCGAGGCAGCATGGCTGAGGTATCCTCAAATTCGAGGGACATAGCTTATTCTGCAAAAACACAAAGGCAACAGGCAACAAGGCAACAGAGAGGTTACCCCAAAAGGGTGCGTGTGTGCACCAATCACGTGATTATATTCAAGTATATTATCTTGTAAAATTAGTGATTCTATGTTCGATTCGAGGTTACACTCCCTAGATTAGTAACCACGCAGATAATATAAGGCAAGAAACAGTAATATGGGGGAGGGAAATTGTAACCAGTGGATCCCTTAATAGGGTTTGACACAAGTAATAATAAACAAGAAAATAAGGTTTAGGGTTTAGGGTTACCAAACTCGGAGCTTCGGCGGTCATCAAACCCTAAAAATTGAAAAGGAAAGAATAAACAGAAGCGGTGAGTGCATTATCGGTTCCAATGTAGGTGTAGCTAACCCTAATCAATAAAAATAACAATAAAAGAAAAAGGTAAAAGAAACTTAGCTTCGATTGATGAAGGTTGATAGTCGGAGGTAGCCTCGAAGTTAACCCTGAAAAAACTATCCATGAGAATAGATGAACAGCTCGAATGTACCTCGCAATAAACAAAAAAATGTTAGTTCGGATATAAATATGTTGTATGAATAAATGGTAAAATATAATAACAAATATTAACGACAATTAACAAAAGAAAGTATAGAATTAAGCCTATTAAACTTTAAAGGGAATTTAAAATTAAATAAGATGTTTTTTATTATTTTAATATACGAGAACTAAAATCTAATTAATCTAATTCTAATGCATATTTTTTGTATTTTTTTGATATATGATTTTTTGGTATTTTTGTTATAGTAGAAAATAAACAAATAAAAGTTTTAAACAACAAAAAAAACTTAAAATAAAATAAACCAATTTTCATAATAATTAGAAGTTTCTTTTTAGTTACTAGATTAATAGATAAAATGCTAATAGGAACTCTTAATGAAATGCTGAGACTATTTCCGTTTCGCTGAGTACGTCGCACACGTGAACTCTTAATGAATTCAAACAAACACATGCCATTATACAGTAAGCCATATGTTACTTAATAAATTACTAAAATTTAGAGTTTTATTGTTAATAGAAAAAAAAGAATTTTACTTTAAAAAGGAAGGGTTACCAGTCAAAAGCAAAACCTTGGGTTTGTTCCCGTCACACACGATCTTTCACGGTTTCAATTGAACAAGCCCCTGCTTTTCTCAAGCCACAATTCTGAAAAATAAACACAAACCAACAACATCATGAAATCAAGAAGAGAAGACTCACAGTGATAAAAGGGATTTCCCAGCGGTGGTCTGTTGCCGTCGCGTATGAATCAGTGATACGATTGCTGTTCGTCGGGAGAAGCTGCGGCGCTGTTGGAATTGTTGTGGTGTCCGACGATGCTTCGAAATCGCGGCTTCGACAGGGAGCTTCGCTTCGCCGTGAATTGTTGTGTGAAGCTGATGCGATGTGGTTTCGGCGTCGTTGCTATGAGTGAACTCAGATCGGCGACATCATTATTGTTGTGATTCGGTTGTTGGAACGTTGAAGCAGAATTGATGGTGGTGTTGGTGGTTCTGTGAAATTGTTATGGTGTGGATGATGATTTTATGAGGAACTATGGGAAGAATTTGTACAAAGGTTATCATCAGCCTGGTCAAAGAAGAAAAAAACTATATACAAAAACTATATACAGAATCAGGTTTTTTAATTAGGAGTAATCTGTGTGGGAAATAAGGGTTAGGGTCGAAATAGGTTAGAAAAAAAAAGCTGGGAATTTTTGTACGTGCGAAAAAGGTCCCCTGTAATGGTTTATTGTTAGCCTATATATAAGAAGAAAATTAGGTCAAAAAGAAAAAAATGGGCTTGGACTTAAAAATTAACAAATATATATTTTGAAAAAAAACTAAAAAACTATTTTAAAGATCCTACATTAAAATACTAATTAAACACCTAAAAAAACTATTTTTTGGTTCTTTTAATATTCTATAATATTTTTTTTATTTTTTTTTTTATAATAAAAATGAAACAATATTCTAATTAAATAAATAAAAAAAGGGATCTAGCCACAAAATCATAAATCAAATAAAAGGAAGGTTTAGAAGTAAAAAATGGGAAAAGACTGTTTTGCCCTTGAGAGTCGACTGTTGACCTAATCAGGATTTGAGGGACTAAATTTGTTCTGTTTGACTTGAACCTTTATATGGAGATGCTTTGGGATGTTGGTGACCCTATGGAACCACCTTGAGCCATTGATTCAATGATTTTCCTCTGAATTATTCAAACCCTAGTTCAGAGCCCTTGTATAGGAGAGTGTGTTTTGGAGCTTTGTCTTTTGATTTGGTTTTATGCATGAGAAATAGTATGGGCAAATTTTGGGGTATGACAGCTGCCCCTGTTCAATTATCTTAAACCTGAAGATGTAGAGTGGTTTGTATGCCATTCGGTATCTGAAGGTGGAAGATGATTGAACACTAGAATACCAAGAAATTTGCCCTAGCTGAAATAGGGACTTTTGTCGGCGATGGGCTTAAAGATGCCATCTGACTTGATAAGCTTGAGAGTTAGAATGTGTCATATGTTAGACTGTTTGCATCCGCAGATGTCCAATTTGCATCCGTAGATGTCTGGAAGACCGTGCGTTAGGTCAGAGAATAAATTGTGCGTCAAACTATTCTCAATTGCATCCTTAGATGTCTGGAAAACCGTGCGTTAGGTTGATGGATAGGTCGTGCGTTAGACTACCCAATTTGCATCCGTAGATGTCTGGAAGACCGTGCGTTAGGTCAGAGAATAAGTCGTGCGTCAGACTATTCTCAATTGCATCCTTAGATGTCTGGAAAACCGTGCGTCAGGTTGAAGGAATGAGTCGTGCGTTAGACTAATCCCGATTGCATCCTCAGATGTCTGGAAGACCGTGCGTTAGGTCGGTGGATGAGTCGTGCGTTAGACTTATCCAAATTGCATCCGTAGATGTCTGGAATGCCATGCGTCAGGCGTTTGCTTTGAATAAGATTCGAATCTTTGTAATGTACCTGTCAAACATTGTTTAGTTTTTTATGCGATGCCATGATGCGTGAGTTATATGCTTCTCAAAATAAATGAGGAATATGTATGTGATGTATGAATGTGTTTATGACTTATGATATTTGTTTATGTATGTTTATGACTTGTGATATATGTTTTATGACTTGTGTGGCTAGAATCGTCTGATTTGAGAAGATACATTTCTATGTCATTTGAGAGCTTGATGTTTTGATCTCTTCTTGAAGATGCTTAGCTGGGGATTTATGATTTCTGCTTGGGGATGATCAGAATCTTGATGTACCCTGACTGAGGATGAGAGATATTAGTAAACCATGTTTGGAGAAGAGCAAAGTGTTGGAGAGATGATAGTATTGAAGATGTAATCTCTGTTGGGGATCTATTTCTCTTGTTGGACGAGAGCATTTGGAAATGATTACTCTGTGGGGATATGATCTTGTGAACCTGGCTTTGTGAGGAGACATGGGTGTCTCGAAAGATGCCCCCAGCATTATAGTAACTACCATTCATGGATTTGATTAGGACACACCACTGAGTATTGATCAAGATGTCGAACTGGACTTGCATAGATTTGCCCCAGTTAGCAGGAACTTTTGGAAAGATTCGCCTCGCGAGGACTTTATGAGATGTGCACTTTGGGCGACATGCCCCCAGTAATCGTAAGCCGAAGACATTATCCCATGTTGGTTGGGAATTAGCTTCATATCTATTTGGATGCATGCCCCTGATTGTTTTGGCATTCTTGAGAGATTCTCGGAATCTTGACTTGACTGCCCCAGATCGATGGAATAGTTTGAAATTCTCTTGGGATGTAGACCTTTGACTGTTTGGTATTTGAAAGATTCTTTGAATCTTGACTGGATTGCCCCAGATTGATTGGGCAAAACGTGCCATGCCCCTTGTATACGTAAGAGACCTTGCTTCTTGGAGTAATTTATGTTGGTCGGGATAACTTTGAGTCATTAGCCATACCATGTGCAAATTCTTCCTGAGGCTAACCTTTGAAATTATGTAGCAGAATATGTTTAATAATGAATTCATGAGATGCAATGCATACGTTTGTCTTGAGTTTTTGAAAAGTATTAGGACAAGAGATGTAAAAGTGTGATGTTTGTAAAAACATGATATTTGTAACAATGTGATGTTTGTAAAAACAGGATATTTGTAACAATGTGATGTTTGTAAAAACAGGATATCAACTTAGCATTTGTGATAAACCTTGAGGAGTCAGGATACCTTTTGGTGACAGTATGCTTTCGAACTAACCACGCTTCAGTTAGGACTTTCAAGGGTTGTAACGTGGCTTGGTTCACGGTTTAAGAAACAAAGGATAAAGGCTCAAAATTTGATTGTACCCATCCCCTTCTTCGTGATGTTCTTCAGTCCTAAGCTCTGTTAATTCAACTTATGCATTCAGGTTCCAAGAGACTTTTGGATTTGCACCTTTGATAATGATGATGGTTCACAAGCAAAGAGAACTTTTGAGATGGCAGTCACTTCTTCCTTTTGGTAGTCACAACATTGTGTTGTTCAGGAATTTATTGACTTCTCTTTTTCATCTTTTTGATATCCCTAACTTTTGCCTGAACTGTCTATTTTGGGCTTACAGTCAGCGGGATGCCTTGATTCTTGCCTAAGTCTTCTTTTTTTGATTTTTTTTTTTAGCAGGCTTTTCTTTGTATATATGTTTCATTCATTTTTTCTTTTTGAAAGATATTGACTGCCTTGCTTAATGATTGATGAACCATCATTGGCTTTTGATTAACATTACCAACACTTCTTTGATGTGTGCGGATGAATGCTTGTGATTGAAATCCTTGTTGAAAGGTGTACTGAGTGATTCTCTTAAAATAGAATGCACAGCCAAATTAACTGAGAACTACCCTACCCCAGGTTGTGATCAAGGGTTTTAATTAGTATAAGAAAGAAACTTCTACTTCTTAGGCTCAAAGGGGTTGACGAGGGATTAACATCCTTATATCTCCACTGTTTAGGAATTGAAACAATGCCTGTACATCGTCAGCATAGTCCGCTCAAAAGCATACTGTATGAGGTTGCGGTATCGTTTTCGTCATCCTCCCTCAAAAGGTATACAACTTTAGCAGGAGTTGAGTATCATAAAACATATGCAAAGTAAAGATGCAGTTTAGATGAGTGATAGCGAAATAATTTATTCAAGACAAACATATGCAATGCACTGATGATGATTATTAAAACAAATAATGTCTATCATGAGTCAGATGTTTAAACAAACAGAAAAGAAAATTGCAAACGGAAGTAGATCTAATGATCCAAAAGTTCGTCCGTCTAGACGTCAATTAGTCTTGTCATGACTGGGCATAAGAGCGGTGATCACCACATGAGTTTCGGGAGGGTTGAATTGGATTTCCCCGTTATCGATTAGATCTTGGATATTATCCCTCAACGTCCAACAATTGTTTTTGTAATGTCCAGGAATGTTGGAATGATACGCGCACCTCGCATTGAGTATATATCCAGAGGTGTTAGAATTCTTAAGAGCATCCCTCAGAGTAATCAATCTGGTCCTCAACAGATGTTGTAATGTTTGAGCCAACGACATATTGATTTTGGTGAATTGACGCCTAGGTGCATCTGACTTGCGTCTTTGTTGTGGAACTGGTGTAGAGATCATAATTGTCCCCACGGATTGGTGGTGTTCATTGCGACCTTTCCGATTGTACCTAGCATTAGCCATATGAGGTTCCTTAGGTGAGTTGAAGTCAATGATCTTGTCATCAATGAGGTCTCGGATCTTGTGTTTCAACGATCCACAATCTTCTGTATCATGACCAGGACTATTCGAATGATAAGCACATCTCGCATGATACTTATACTCAGGAGCGGGATTGGTAGGAAATGAATATGGAGGCAATAGAGTTATCAAGTTCTGATTGAGCAGTTGTTGCAGAACTTGAGACAGCGGCATGGATAATAGAGTGAATGACCGCTTAGGTTTGGATTTCCATTTATCTTGCACACCTTGCTCCCTTTGTTGGTCCTTCTCCTTCTCGGCCAGAAGTGCCTTTAATTCTTCTTGCCCCTTGGCCAAGTGAAAGATTATTTTCTGGAACTGGTTATTCTGAGCTTGGAGATTTCTGACAGATTGTTCAAGGTCCATGATGCTGAAATAAACAGCGAGGGAGGATGAGACACCTATTGTAAGAAACCTGTTATGCGATGTTATGAATGCAAATGCAATATTTTCAAGGATCTTTAGGCTTTTAGTTAGCAACATTAGAAAATGATTTGGTCGCGTCTTTGTCTGAAGAATTATGAACTTTGTCTTGGAACATCTTCCTTTGAGAATCAAGCTCACCATATCGAGTGGGTCATCGCCTCTGATTCGGGATACTTCTGAATTTGAAGGTACATGGCTAGAGGAAAATAAATCCTCTTGCCCCTTGATAGGTATCGTGTCCCTGAATTGGAAGGCATGTGACTAGAGGAAAATAAATCCTCTTGCCCCTAGATAGGAATTCAGTCCTTGATAAGAGCACCTGAAATTGCGCGCCCTAAATCCCTAAGATCCTTGAAAGGGTTAGTTAAATCATGTTATGCTGATGATGTCATGAATGTTATGCGAATGCAGTTTGTTAGACTTAGTGTGAGATGGTAAGGACAAACAAGTCCTTTCAACAAAACCTGCGAGGAAACGAAGGTTAGTAGAAAACACAAACAAGTCACACAATTCACACAATTTTTGGCTTAAGGCTTGCATGGAGTCTGATCAGGTGTCCTTCCCAAGGGTATTTCTATGGATAAGGAGATTTCAGCAACAGGTTCTACAAGTTATCCAGAATTGTCAGTCCTTCTAAAGCACCCTCGGACATGATGCATTCGCACCATGCAATGATACTTTGAGAAAGGACCTATCTGAATTGTAGCATCGGGTAGCGACTAGTTCTTAACATTTGTCAAGAGTAGTCCCCCCACTACGTTCCTAAAGGCCAGGATGGGTTAAGGGTAACTAAAGGTCCTTGAGCTCCGGCGCACCCACAGACACATACATAGACCCCCCTCATTTGAGAAAGGTGTGCATATGCTATGGAGTCCTAACTCAAGCGTGAACTTCATATTGACTCATCTCCCACATATGTGAAAGAGGTCGCCATGACTATGCCACTCCTAATCTTAAGTGTACTTGAATCCGGGTGTAGGATTCGTCCTTCAGTTAATTCCCAAAACAGCCCTGAAAAATAAAGCAAGCAAAGCAAACAATAGAATACAATTAAGTGATCCTAAACTTTTAAGGTAACCCCTCTTTTATCGAAAAGTCCCCAGCAGAGTCGCCAGTTCTGTAATACGGTGAACTGACTTTTTATAATCGGAATGTCGCGGTAAGCAAGAGTCGCCACCGACTTTTATTTTATCCAAACAATATTCGGAAAGGCAAAAAGAAACAGAAAAAAACCTTTTAAGAAAATCTAAGTTCGGGGGGTAATTTATGCAAAGGGAAGGTGTAAGGCACCCTTTGCATCCATGGTTTTCCATGGGCTCTTAATTGCTTTGCTTGCTCGTTTGTTTAGAGAATGTAGATGAAAGAGATAGGGACTTTAGCTCGTAAATGAGCGTAGCCCTTTTGAAAAATTATGAGAAAGAATATAATAAAAAGATTTGAGCATTGCAAGGCAATTAGGGGCAATTACCTTAAACTCAGATGATAGGTCTCTTTTTAGCCTTTCAGAATGAAAGGGTCTATCCTTGCCATAAGAGGGCAGGAAGCCTTTCGTTTGGAGGTTGAAGGGTCATCGAAGCATCCTTTGCCATAAGACTGTCCCATGCCATAGAAGGGCAGGTAGTCTAAGGCAAGGATCAGAATAAGCCATTTTTCCGTTAGGCAACCAGAAGATACCTCAGCCATTTTCCGTAGGCAACATCCGAGGGTCGAGGTCATAATTGTGTATCGAAGGCAGCATCATTTAGGGTCGCATGACCTTTTATTATCGAGGCAGCATGGCTGAGGTATCCTCAAATTCGAGGGACATAGCTTATTCTGCAAAAACACAAAGGCAACAGGCAACAAGGCAACAGAGAGGTTACCCCAAAAGGGTGCGTGTGTGCACCAATCACGTGATTATATTCAAGTATATTATCTTGTAAAATTAGTGATTCTATGTTCGATTCGAGGTTACACTCCCTAGATTAGTAACCACGCAGATAATATAAGGCAAGAAACAGTAATATGGGGGAGGGAAATTGTAACCAGTGGATCCCTTAATAGGGTTTGACACAAGTAATAATAAACAAGAAAATAAGGTTTAGGGTTTAGGGTTACCAAACTCGGAGCTTCGGCGGTCATCAAACCCTAAAAATTGAAAAGGAAAGAATAAACAGAAGCGGTGAGTGCATTGTCGGTTCCAATGTAGGTGTAGCTAACCCTAATCAATAAAAATAACAATAAAAGAAAAAGGTAAAAGAAACTTAGCTTCGATTGATGAAGGTTGATAGTCGGAGGTAGCCTCGAAGTTAACCCTGAAAAAACTATCCATGAGAATAGATGAACAGCTCGAATGTACCTCGCAATAAACAAAAAAATGTTAGTTCGGATATAAATATGTTGTATGAATAAATGGTAAAATATAATAACAAATATTAACGACAATTAACAAAAGAAAGTATAGAATTAAGCCTATTAAACTTTAAAGGGAATTTAAAATTAAATAAGATGTTTTTTATTATTTTAATATACGAGAACTAAAATCTAATTAATCTAATTCTAATGCATATTTTTTGTATTTTTTTGATATATGATTTTTTGGTATTTTTGTTATAGTAGAAAATAAACAAATAAAAGTTTTAAACAACAAAAAAAACTTAAAATAAAATAAACCAATTTTCATAATAATTAGAAGTTTCTTTTTAGTTACTAGATTAATAGATAAAATGCTAATAGGAACTCTTAATGAAATGCTGAGACTATTTCCGTTTCGCTGAGTACGTCGCACACGTGAACTCTTAATGAATTCAAACAAACACATGCCATTATACAGTAAGCCATATGTTACTTAATAAATTACTAAAATTTAGAGTTTTATTGTTAATAGAAAAAAAAGAATTTTACTTTAAAAAGGAAGGGTTACCAGTCAAAAGCAAAACCTTGGGTTTGTTCCCGTCACACACGATCTTTCACGGTTTCAATTGAACAAGCCCCTGCTTTTCTCAAGCCACAATTCTGAAAAATAAACACAAACCAACAACATCATGAAATCAAGAAGAGAAGACTCACAGTGATAAAAGGGATTTCCCAGCGGTGGTCTGTTGCCGTCGCGTATGAATCAGTGATACGATTGCTGTTCGTCGGGAGAAGCTGCGGCGCTGTTGGAATTGTTGTGGTGTCCGACGATGCTTCGAAATCGCGGCTTCGACAGGGAGCTTCGCTTCGCCGTGAATTGTTGTGTGAAGCTGATGCGATGTGGTTTCGGCGTCGTTGCTATGAGTGAACTCAGATCGGCGACATCATTATTGTTGTGATTCGGTTGTTGGAACGTTGAAGCAGAATTGATGGTGGTGTTGGTGGTTCTGTGAAATTGTTATGGTGTGGATGATGATTTTATGAGGAACTATGGGAAGAATTTGTACAAAGGTTATCATCAGCCTGGTCAAAGAAGAAAAAAACTATATACAAAAACTATATACAGAATCAGGTTTTTTAATTAGGAGTAATCTGTGTGGGAAATAAGGGTTAGGGTCGAAATAGGTTAGAAAAAAAAAGCTGGGAATTTTTGTACGTGCGAAAAAGGTCCCCTGTAATGGTTTATTGTTAGCCTATATATAAGAAGAAAATTAGGTCAAAAAGAAAAAAATGGGCTTGGACTTAAAAATTAACAAATATATATTTTGAAAAAAAACTAAAAAACTATTTTAAAGATCCTACATTAAAATACTAATTAAACACCTAAAAAAACTATTTTTTGGTTCTTTTAATATTCTATAATATTTTTTTTATTTTTTTTTTTATAATAAAAATGAAACAATATTCTAATTAAATAAATAAAAAAAGGGATCTAGCCACAAAATCATAAATCAAATAAAAGGAAGGTTTAGAAGTAAAAAATGGGAAAAGACTGTTTTGCCCTTGAGAGTCGACTGTTGACCTAATCAGGATTTGAGGGACTAAATTTGTTCTGTTTGACTTGAACCTTTATATGGAGATGCTTTGGGATGTTGGTGACCCTATGGAACCACCTTGAGCCATTGATTCAATGATTTTCCTCTGAATTATTCAAACCCTAGTTCAGAGCCCTTGTATAGGAGAGTGTGTTTTGGAGCTTTGTCTTTTGATTTGGTTTTATGCATGAGAAATAGTATGGGCAAATTTTGGGGTATGACAGTGCTAAATAGACACCCTACAAAGAGACTGAAGAACAAGGTCCCTAAAGAAGCGTGGAGTGGAAAAAAACAATATGTGAGTCATCTAAAAGTATTTGGTTCCATATGCTATAGACTGGTCTTAATTGCTAGAAGAAAAAAACTTGATGACAAGACTGAACCTATAATTCTGGTAGTTAACACAAGACTGGAGCCTAAAGAATTTTCAATCCAATCAATCAAAACATTATGGTTGATGAGAATTTTGCATGGATTTTGGAGTCAAGTGATAAAACCAACAAGCTAATAATGAGTAACAATGTGTATGAAAAAGGTAGCGAGCAAGATAAAGTTCCAATTGTTGAGCAACATTAAAATCAATTCTAGTTGTAGAAACATTTGATGGGAAACAGGATGTAGCCGAAACAAGACAAAGGCCTCAAAAAACTATAATTAATCTAGCAAGACTTCAGAACTGTGAAGTGATTGGTGATGATAAAGTCACAACAGATTGAGAACTAGTTCATTTTGCTTTGCTTGTAGGTGATGAATCAACTACAATGAAGCTTTGAAGAATAAACTATGGAAAGCAGCCATGATTAAAGAGCTACAATCCATTGAAAGAGAAAATACATGGCAACTTGGCAAGTTGTCAGAAAACACCAAACCCATTGAAGTAAAGTGGGTGTTAAAAGTGAAACACAACTCTGATGGTTCAATTGCAAGGCTTAAGGCAAAGTTAGTAACAAGAGGCTTCCTCTAAAGAATAAGACTTGATTACTCTAAAGTGCATGCTCAAATTGCAAAGCTGGAAACTATCATACCAATGGCTTCCTTGGCATGCAAACAAGACTGGTCAACTTTTCAGTTAGTTGTGAAATTAGCCTTTTTGAATGAACCTTTGGATGAATTAGTGCATGTCACTCAACCACTTGATTTTGTGATACAGGGTGAAGAAAGAAAAGTCTACGAGTTTCACAAAGTGTTTTATGGCCTAAAGAAGCATGGAGATGAATATAGGGTAGATGTCACTTCGTTTAAGCAAATTGTAGGTTTCTTGGATATGTTTGCAACAACATACATGATATAGGATTTGCAGTTGGACTGGTTAGCAGATTCTTGGATGAACCTAGAATCTCACACATGAAAGTTACAAGGAGAATATTAAGATATATAAAAGAAGCACTCAATTATAGAATCTGATTTCCACATTTAGGTGAAGGACATGAGGCAATGATTAACTATTTCTATGACGTTGATTGGTATGAAGACAAGGAGGATAAAAAAAGCTTAAATGGTTATTTCTTTCAAGTGTTTAATGCTCCAATCTCATGGTGCTCAAGGAAGCAGCATGTAAAAGATATGTTGTCATGTGAACAGAATACATTGCAGAATCTTATATTATTTGTCAAGTCATTTGGATCAACTCAGTGCTAAATGAAATGTAGGTTCATGTCAAAAAATTATTGGTGTTGCAGACAACAAATCAACCATTAATTTTACAAATTATCCACGAATAAAATTGTATGATGTATTTTTTAATACGGCTAACTATGCAGTTTTAAATCACAATGCATTTACAATCTTATTCAATATCGGAAAATATTGCAATTGCAATTATAGTTAATTATTTAATTTTAAATCAAAATGCATTTACAATCTTATTCAATAATAAAAAATACATCTGCAGTATTGCAATCGGAATTATAGAATACAATTTAAAATCATGCTCACCACCCTTTCTTAAATAGTCTGGATGTGTTCATAGAATAAAACAAGTTTTAATCTTTTCTTAAACGTTTAGTATGACTAACGTACCTATTTTTCGATCTTTGGCACACAAAAATGCCTTGGACTCATGTAGTTGTTATCAGCCACGTGCCCCTAAATTCTTAAACCGCCATGCTTATATCAAGTTACCTTCCTGACTGACACATGGCAAATACGTGTAAGGTGCCTAACTGCAACATCACCGTCCCAAATTCACCCGTGTTTTCTATTTGACATGTATATGCGAGGCAGCTTGTGGCACCTAAACCTATATAACGGGTAAGAGTGCATTGTGTTCTTAATCCACATCAAGTAAAAGAGAACAAAGCTAGACGTTAAGAAAAAAAGTAATCCATCATCGAAGAAGTTGAAAATGCAGGGAGCAAAGAAAGCCGGAGAGACCATTAAGGAAACAGCTGCCAACATTGGTGCTTCTGCTAAATCTGGTATGGAGAAGACCAAGGCCACCGTCCAAGAAAAGGTATCCTTAATTAATTTCGTTCTCCTAATATTGAATTGCGGAGTTTTTTTTTTCACATTAATTGTAGGGGTATGTCCAGAATTTACGTAGAAACAGTGGCATTTTAAACCAAACACAAACTTGTAATAAAATGTTACGTAGTAGTATTCGAACGTATGTGTATAAATATTTTATTTTGCGACAACTTAACGTGCACCCTACCATGTGTGTTAGCATATGTGTTGAGCTATAATGAATATCTTGTCATTTTTATAAACAGACTGAGAAGATGAGCGCACGTGATCCTGTGCAAAAAGAGGTGGCAACCCAAAAGAAAGAGGCAAAGATGAACCAGGCAGAGCTAGATAAGCAGATGACGCGTGAACACAATGCAGCAACAGGAAATCATGGACATCACACGGGAAGCCATGAGATATCAGCCATACCTGGACATCACACTGACCATGTAACAGAGGGAGTGGTGGGATCACACCCTATTGGGATCAATAGAGGCACAAATGGGACTGCTACGGCCCATAATACTCGTGTTGGTGGAAATCCTAATGCCACAGGGTATACCACTGGTGGTACTTACAACTGAACAAGTATTACAAATACAGTAGTAACTAAATACACACAAAATAAAGTTTAGTGTATGTGGTTAAAAGTGTGATTGTTTTTCTGTTGTCTTTTGTCTTGTAAGTTGTTTTGTCTCATTTTCTTTTCTGTTTTGTTATAAGGATTGGGGATGTTTCTATTTTATTTAAATGAAAATATTTTGGACAAGTAAAATAAACTCTTGTTTACCCACTAGAAAAAACCTTATTAATAATATCATTAAATCAATAATATTATTAATTTTTTTTAATTTTTTTTTTAATTTATGTATATTTAAAATTGTTTGATACAAGTAGTTTATATTTTATTTTAAAAAATATGAAAAAACAAATAGATTTTTGTATCTAATTAGAGAGAAATGATATTTTGTTATAATTTAATTAATATCTGAGTAACAATTGAACTGTGCTATAAATATTATCAATTTATAAATATCATAAATTGACTAATTAATTATGGTTTTATCAATATAGTTTTGTTTCCGTTAACTATAGTTCAATTTAATTACTGAATTGATATAAAACTATTAAATTCCATTCATAAAAAAAAAGAAAATCTGATTATTTAACAATAATTGACCAGTTATATATTTCGGTTTTATTCTAATGAATTTTTAAACAATCTTAACTAAAACAACTTAGGAGTTCCGTGTGCTCCTAATTTAAGTAAGTTAGATAGATTTATTTTTCATCAAATTTGGTAGAGATTACTGTTTTCATAAGTCATAACTATAAGATTCAAGTTTCTAATTTGAGAGATAAACGCCAAACACAAACAAAGTTATTTCAATTAAATTCATAATCAGATGGTTGATTAAGACTAAATACTAACAACCTTTGACGGTGATTGTTTGGAGAAATTCGTTCAAGGCACCGTTTTGTCTGAGATGAAAATAATTAGGAAAAGAAAGTTGGAAAAGGAAAGAAATGAAAAAGAACTATAAAGGAAAATGACAATGAAAGAAAACTAAGAAATTAACATATAATTGATTCTATTGATTGATGACTGATCGAGTCGAGTCCCTATCTCCAACTAAATAACACTATTGGTAAGAAATTAAGGAGTTGTCATGAATGATAGGCGAGAGGGCATCTTGATTTATTTTCCATCTTCCTTTCATTTTTTATTATATTAAATTACTAAAAAAAAAATCAACTTATATACTTTTCTTTTGACATATTTCTCTCTCTCTAATGATTAAGAAAAAACTTGTGTGATCCTTTATTAGGAAGATCCTAAATGTCCCACATTGGTTGAAGATAGAGCATTGAAAGAGTATATATAGAGGGACATTCCTCACCTTACCAACCGATTTTGTAAGAATGAGTTAGGTCAAACTCTAATATGCTTTCACTATGTTTATCCTCACTTGTAAATTGCACACATTCTCACATTCAATTGATTATTAGCCGTTGGATTAATATCTAATGGTCCAGTAAAATATATATTTTAATTTTTGATTAATAATTTTAAATATTAAACTGAAAAATATCTAGTGTTCAATCTTGATCAAACGACTACTAGCTTTCCGAGTGCGTGAATGCATAAATGCCGACTGCTGGGAAACCCAGTCCCACTTATCTCTAGAGTGTTCTTTAGAAATTGATTATAAGGTCACTTATCTCCATAGTGTTCCGCAACAAGTGTATCTATTTGTAGAATTCTCATGTTATGATTTACTACTTCCGATTTTATTTATAAGAAATTTTTTTTTTAAGATATATTGAATAACTAATGTATCTGAACAATGTATTATCTAGATACATTAATTATTCAATATATCTAAAAGCGAACTCTTTCTTATAAATAAAATCAGAGAAAGTATCATTTATGGGATGATAGTAGAAATTTATAGGATATTTTTTTAGAACCTCCACTACAAGTTGCTAAGTGATTGTGCGTGATGTTAATTTATCTGGAAAAAAGTTTGCTGAGTGTTGATCACCCACAAACATTAAATTAAATAAAGAAAAAAACATATATTTTTTATGTGTGATTTATATCATTTTTTAATGAAAATATAATAAGTATAAGTTAAATAGTAAAAATAGAATAAAATTATATATACATAGAAATTATACTTTTATTATATTTTTATTGAAAAATAGTATAAATTACACTTAAGAAATTATATTTAAATTTTTTTCTTAAATAAATTGAAAAAAAAACAACAACTCGCAATAATGGAGAGAGTTTTTAAAAAAATTAAAATTAAGTTGCATGCAATATTTTTTTTAAAAAAAACTTATGCCTAAATATATTTTTGGTTTCTCTACTTTAATTTTAATAATGTTTGTCTATTTTTCAAAAATAAAAAAAGATTTTTAGATTTTTTATTGAATATTTTTTATGGGTGTGTTTGGATTAACGGTGGACATAAGTGATTCTAACAGAATTGAGTTTGATAGAATTGATTTTATCGAAATTGAGTTTAGCAGAATTGATTTATATTTGAATACATTTATGTAAAAGTGAGTTGAACAATAAATTACAGTGTAAAAATCGTCTAAAATTAATTCTGGAGACAGAAGCTACAAATTCTAACTTCAAGTAAAATCAATTATGGAGACAAAATTAATTCTGATTTTGTTTAATCAAATATCTTAAAGTCACTCAGAATCAATTATACTCTTTTAAAATTGGATTAATATCTAATGCTCCATTAAAATATATATTTTAATTTTTTATTAATAATTTTAAATATTAAACTGAAAAATATCTAGTGTTCAATCTTGATCAAACGACTACTAGCTTTCCGAGTGCGTGAATGCATAAATGCCGACTGCCGGG
This sequence comes from Vicia villosa, assembly GCF_029867415.1. Taxonomy (NCBI): domain Eukaryota; kingdom Viridiplantae; phylum Streptophyta; class Magnoliopsida; order Fabales; family Fabaceae; genus Vicia; species Vicia villosa. The sequence goes on along the minus strand of NC_081185.1, from coordinate 147,802,564 downwards.
AAACCCAGTCCCACTTATCTCTAGAGTGTTCCTTAGAAATTGATTATAAGGTCACTTATCTCCATAGTGTTCCGCAACAAGTGTATCTATTTGTAGAATTCTCATGATATGATTTACTACTTCCGATTTTATCTATAAGAAAAAGTTTTTTTTAGATATATTGAATAACTAATGTATCTGAACAATGTATTGTCTAGATACATTAATTATTCAATATATCTAAAAGCAAACTCTTTCTTATAAATAAGATCAGAGAAAGTATCATTTATGGGATAATAGTAGAAATTTATAGGATATTTTTTTAGAACCTCCACTACAAGTTGCTGAGTGATTGTGCTTGATGTTAATTTATCTGAAAAAAAGTTTGCTGAGTGTTGATCACCCACCAACATTAAATTAAATAAAGAAAAAACATATATTATTTTATGTGTGATTTATATCATTTTTTAATAAAAATATAATAAGTATAAGTTAAAGAGTAAAAATAGAATAAAATTATATACACATAGAAATTATACTTTTATTATATTTTTATTGAAAAATAGTATAAATTACACTTAAGAAATTGTATTTAAATTTTTTTCTTAAATAAATTGAAAAAAAAAAAAACAACTCGCAATAATGGAGAGAGTTTTTAAAAAAATTAAAATTAAGTTGCATGCAATATTTTTTTTAAAAAAAACTTATGCCTAAATATATTTTTGGTTTCTCTACTTTAATTTTAATAATGTTTTTAGTCTATTTTTTAAAAAAAAAAAAAGCTTTTTAGATTTTTTATTGAATATATTTTATGGGTGTGTTTGGATTAACGGTGGACATAAGTGATTCTAGCCGAATTGAGTTTGATAGAATTGATTTTATCGAAATTGAGTTTAGTAGAATTGATTTATATTTGAATACATATATGTAAAAGTGAGTTAAACAATAAGTTACAGTGTAAAAATCATTTAGAATCAATTCTGGAGACAAAAGTTACAAATTCTAATTTCAAGTAAAATCAATTCTGGAGACAAAATTAATTCTAATTTTGTTTAATCAAATATCTTAAAATCACTCCGAATCAATTCTACTCTTTTAAAATTGTTTTTAACCATTTCAAAAGGTAAATCAAACATGCACTAGGTTTTTATTTTAAAATATTATTTAATATAATTAATAAATACTACTATCACATGTCAATAAATAATTGGACAATGAATATTAATGAAATAAATTAAATAATATTTAAAATATTTTGTAAACGGTACAAATCAAACTCATGTTGTTGGTGAATATAAGGAAGCCTTTTACCATCTGAGCTACAACATAATTGTGATATTTTGTACATTTAATTTATATATAATCTAAAACTGAAATTAGATCTAAAGGGTTATATTAAGAACAACATAAACAAAAAAAAAAAAAGAACACTATGAATACGTGATAGATGAAGGGTATACCTGTGGCTAATTAAAAAATGCAATGAGGCCTTAAGCTTCTTTATATCAAAGCAATTTCTTTATGCACTTATATAAGGTGAAAAACACCCTTAATATTTCTAAAATACTCTTACGATATGCATATTTGAAGGCACCCTCATTAGATTTTCAGTGATTTCGGATATGCATATCCGAAATAATTCATATCAACTATTTCAGAGATGCATATCCGAAAACACCATTTTTCTATTTAAACGTTGAATTTAAAATGTCACGTGTTTTTTCGAATATGCATATGCGAAAAAATTCTTTATATACTTTTTTCCCTCCTTCACTATTTTATTCAGTTTCTTCCAAACAAAACAGTAACCCACTCCAAAACCTCATCCATTTTCAATCAATTTTTCGTCTCCAAACCAAGTTTCATGTGGTTCATCATATTAAGTAGAGCATAAAAAGCTACAATTTGAGGTAAAGTTTTCTCATTCCATCTCTCATTTTACTGCATTGGTACTGATTTGTGGAAGAAGAAACTGCGTCAGTTCGAAAATGCACTTCCGAAATCCACCAAACTTAGATGCTAAGTGTAAAGAGCCGATTAACGATGTTAAAATGATTGTCGTTGCGGTGGATGTTTGACCACAATTTACAAATGAAATGACTTTTACTTGTCATGAACATTTACTAGAGTGGGTCCGAAATGAAGCTAGTAAACTTGAATTTGGCGTTGTGATAGCAAAGTCCGACAATGGCACTAGTAGAAGGAAAGGACATATGTCCTAAAGACAATCGAAGTCTACTTTTAAGAAGCATCCGGGTACCCCTAGTCGGATAGGGTATAGTGGTCGGGTATCGTATGCGCCCGTCGGGTACCGTCTTTAGACAACATCCGGGTACCTTAGTCGGTTGATAGGTAGTAGCCGGATTGGCATAAGTAGGACGCGTACTAGGGCATATGAGGGGTCACTAACTCAGCCCGAGTATAACGCCTAACTGTTACATGCTGCTCGGCCATAATTGATTATTGAATAGATTATTCATGGTTCTACATTAAAGACGTGGTAAAACGTCAGTAACGTTGGAAGTCCAAAAGACACCTCTTTAATGAGCTTCTAAAGGCTAAATCAATGCTATAAAAGGGGCTCCCTCAAGAAGGTTAAGCAAGACACTTCTCTTGGAACAAAGTGCATTGCTCACTACTTTCAAATCCCCTAAGCCATTCATAATATTATCGTGTTCCACGACTTCCCTTACCTCTAAGGGCAAGCTCAACCTTAACTAAGTTTTAACACAAGAACAACATCTAATATGGTGTTATAGACATTGGCCTTGCCCTTAGGAATAGGTCTATAGTGAATTCTGTTGAGATTGTAATCCCTTGTGTCGAAGCAGCATGTTGCTCTACAATAACAAGGGTGTGTCAAAATAGTCTAATGTGTGTTGAGTTGTATTAGATGTCAAATGTTGAAGCAGGTTGCTTGACACAGAATTTCGACTTAGACCAAAATAGATATTTTGGGCTTTTGTAGTTTTGGACTTTAGCTTAGGGAGAAAGCAACATAAAAACTATAATTAGATGAAGTAACCCCTATTATTGTAACAGTTGAGAATTTGCAGTTGCAAAGTGAATAAAATTGCAGTTTGGAAGCAGAGCAAATATTCTTCTGCTTTTGTTCAAACCCTAAATTCTCTATCTTCAAATTTAATATTTTCTTTCTTCATTCTTTCCTTGTTATTTTGCAGCGATAATCATCTTGCAGCCAAGGTTGTTTGAATCAATCAAGTGAAGAGTGAAGAACAATGGATTTCGACCGGGTTTATTGAATCTTGTTCATCAAGATTGATTCGGAATTACTCAAAGTCTTGAGTTTAATTCCAATAAATTCCACCTCTCTCTAGGGACAAGGATGTAACATTCTCTAGAAAAATATTTTTGAATTATCAGTTCACGAAAATATAGCTTATACTTATCTTAGCGTTAGAGTCTATCGAGAGTATAAGAATGAAAATATTATTTTTTGTCAAAAAAGACACTTAGTGCGTGTTTGATTTAGTTTTGTAAAACTTATTTTTAGTTTTTAAAATATAAAGGTGGTAGGTGAATGGGTTCTTCCATCTATAAATACTCCAGTCTCTACATTCTTAATCAATGTGGAACCCCCCCACACTAGTTATACTTATAACTCTTTTTCAAGAAATATATCCTATCATTTAAAGTGGTTATAACATACGAAATATTAGGGGTGTACATAGGTTGGATCAAACCACAAAATTCCATAAAAGGGAGTTGGATCGGATAATTAGGTGGATATAGGTTTAAAAACTAAAAAACCCCATTAAAAAGTTTGGGTTCCGGGTAAAACCAGACCTAACCCAAAAAATCTACTAACCCACTAATCAAACATTTATTTCAACAATTTAAATGATTTTGATGAATAATCACTTAGTTGTTGCAATTTTATTCTCTTGAATATTTACTATTTTAGTGAACTATGATTTTATCTAATTTTAATTTTGGATATTTCACTCTTTGGTTATTTTGATGTTAATACGATTTTATATCATGCAAGTTTAGTTTGTTGCTAGTATTTTATGCAAACTTTTACTAGTTAATGTTATGATTTATTATTTTATGATGCTAAAAAATAATAAAAATAGGTTATCTAATTTTTTTGAAGATAAAAAATTTTGAATAATTTTTATGACAAAATAGGATACTCCTCATTTAGTGATTTAATATTAATAAAACAAAAATATATATATTTGGGCAACCCAATACCCAACTCAACTCGAAAATTAATGGGTTTATCCAAACCGGCTCATTGATGTAGTGGGTGGTTATTTTAGAAAATTTCATTGTACACCCATATATGGTAAAAACCCCTGCTGAAAACCCCAAAATACCCTTCGGAGATGCATCTCCGAAGGCATTTTCACATTTTCAATTATTTCGGAGAAGCATCTTCGAAATCACCCATTTTAGGTGTTTTTGGATATGCATCTCCGAAATCACTTATTTTCCCATTTAAACGTTGGATTTAAAATGTCACGTGTTTTTTCAGAAATGCATCTCGGAAAAAACCCTTCATATACCATTTTTCCTCCTTCACTATTTCATTCATTTTCCTCCAAACAAACCTCAAACCCTCTCCAAAACCTCAATCATTTTCAATCCATTTTTCTTCTCTAAATCAAATTTCAAGTGGTTCATCATACCAAAGAGAGTATAGAAAGCTACTATTTGAGGTAAAGTTTATGATAAATCGAAGCTTTGTTGATTTGTTTTCTGTATCAGACAATATTTTGGATGTGCATCTCCGAAATGTTTTTTTTTAAAAAGGGATTATTTCGGATGTGCATATCCGAACTCACCTTATTTAAAAAAAACAAAGGGTGTCTTTGGATGTGCATCTTCGAATGCACATTTTTTTTCTAAAAAAAAAGATTTTTTCAGATGTGCATATCCGAAATCAATTTTTTTTCTTCCAGAAAAGGTGCATTCGAAAATGCACATCCGAAATATAAGGACATTTATGAAATTTCACCACGGACTCTTAAGTAAGCATAGAGGTCTGTAAAAAAATTGTCTTATTTTATCTCACAAAAACCAGAATGTTCTATATAAATTGAATATTAGGTTTGGTCAAACCTAACCCAAACCGACCCATATATACCCTACTAAATATATATTGTCTTAATCTAACTCTTTCTTTTTTTAACTAAACAGGACCATAACATATAAAATAAATTAAAGAATTTGGGTTTTCCAAATGATAAAAATAGGAATTTGGGTTCTAGACTGGGCCAAGCTTCGGCCCAATTTACTTTCGGCCCACTTAACCTTGGGGGTCCAAACCACTCCATGTCCCATAAAGAGCAATTAAGTGCTCGTCTACACCGTGACCGGCACAAGCGCTCCCCGCGAGCTATCTGGTTCCCGGCGCACACGCTCCCCACGAGCACCGTCGCCGCCGAGGACCCTACTCCTCCTAGGATTCCTTCACACCCAACCCCCCTAATCATGCGGAGTCCACGTAGTCCCTGAAAGACCGCGTCTCCCTGAAACTTCGGAGTGGTTGACCAGGACGGAGAGCACTCACGCATCTCCGATATTTCCGCCTATGAAACCTGGCAGTCTCCTAGTTGGGCCTGGAAATCCAGCCCAGTAGCGAGATCATGGCCCAACGCTGGGGGCTATAAATACCCTCTTTCACTAGAGGGTCAGGTACTCAATCTCTTCTAACCTTTAGTTCGTACTTGCACTCCTTTGCTCGTCTTCTTACTTTGGCATCGGAGTACCTTGCAGGTACACCCCCCTTCACTTCTCAAAGATCCAACTCCGAGCAGGCCTTGATGATCCTCATGATCAGGTACGATCAGGTATATATTGGGTAATTCATTTATAAGCATATATATTGAGTTAAAAACTTGCAAAATAGTTTAAAACCTTATGAATCTAAAAAACAGGTCGATATATATGTTCAAACTTAACTGCAAGACATGCACAATACTACCATGATAGGTGTTCTAACATTAATTAGTTGTTAGCTACCATGGCAGGTGTTCTAATATTACTTAGTTGTGTAAGAAAATGCAGCACCCAAAAACTCAATGGATTGCATGATCTTCAAAATAAAATAAATCTAAAACACCATATGAGGCTGCTCTTTAAACTGCAATTTTTTTAACTAAGCAGGACCATAGCATACAAAATAAATTAAAGAATTTGGGTTTTCCAAATGATAAAAATAGGAATTTGGGTTCTGGACTGGGCCAAGATTCGGCCCAATCTACTTTCGGCCCACTTAACCTTGGGGGCCCAAACCACTCCATGTCCCATAAAGAGCAATCAAGTGATCATCTACACCGTGACCGGCACAAGCGCTCCCTGCGAGCTATCTGTTGCCCGGCGCACGCGCTCCCCGCGAGCACCGTCGCTGCCAAGGACCCTACTCCTCGTAGGGTTCCTTCGCACCCAACCCCCCGAATCATGCGGAGTCCATGTAGTCCCTATAAAAGACCGCGTCTCCCTGAAACTTCGGAGTGGTTGACTAGGACGGAGAGCACTCACGTATCTCCGATATTTCTGCCTAGGAAACGTGGCAGTCTCCTAGTTGGGCCTGGAAATCCAGCCCAGTAGCGAGATCATGGCCCAACGCTGGGGGCTATAAATACCCTCTTTCACTAGAGGGTCAGGTATTTAATCTCTTCTAACCTTTAGCTCGTACTTGCACTCCTTTGCTCGTCTTCTTACTTTGGCATCGGAGTACCTTGCAGGTACACCCCCCTTCACTTCTCAAAGATCCAACTCCGAGCAGGCCTTGACGATCCTTCTGATCAGGTACAATCAGGTATATATTGGGTAATTCATTTATAAGCATATATATTGAGTTAAAAACTTGCAAAATAGTTTAAAACCTTAGGAATCTAAAAAACAGGTCGATATATATGTTCAAACTTAACTGCAAGACATGCACAATACTACCATGATAGGTGTTCTAACATTAATTAGTTGTTAGCTACCATGGCAGGTGTTCTAATATTACTTAGTTGTGTAAGAAAATGCAGCACCCAAAAACTCAATGGATTGCATGATCTGCAAAATAAAATAAATCTAAAACACCATTTGAGGCTGCTCTTTAAACTACAAATTATTTTTTTTAACTAAACAGGACCATAGCATACAAACTAAATTAAAGAATTTGGGTTTTCCAAATGATAAAAATAGGAATTTGGGTTCTGGACTGGGCCAAGATTGAGCCCAATCTAATTTCGGCCCACTTAACCTTGGGGGCCCAAACCACTCCATGTCCCATAAAGAGCAATCAAGTGCTCGTCTACACCGTGACCGGCACAAGCGCTCCCTGCGAGCTATCTGTTGCCCGGCGCACACGCTCCCCGCGAGCACCGTCGCTGCCAAGGACCCTACTCCTCGTAGGGTTCCTTCACAACTAACCCCCCGAATCATGCGGAGTCCACGTAGTCCCTATAAAAGACCGCGTCTCCCTGAAACTTCGGAATGGTTGACCAGGACGGAGAGCACTCACGCATCTCCGATATTTCTGCCTAGGAAACGTGGCAGTCTCCTAGTTGGGCCTGGAAATCCAGCCCAGTAGCGAGATCATGGCCCAACGCTGGGGGCTATAAATACCCTCTTTCACTAGAGGGTCAGGTATTTAATCTCTTCTAACCTTTAGCTCGTACTTGCACTCCTTTGCTCGTCTTCTTACTTTGGCATCGGAGTACCTTGCAGGTACACCCCCCTTCACTTCTCAAAGATCCAACTCCGAGTAGGCCTTGACGATCCTTCTGATCAGGTACAATCAGGTATATATTGGGTAATTCATTTATAAGCATATATATTGAGTTAAAAACTTGCAAAATAGTTTAAAACCTTAGGAATCTAAAAAACAGGTCGATATATATGTTCAAACTTAACTGCAAGACATGCACAATACTACCATGACAGGTGTTCTAACATTAATTAGTTGTTAGCTACCATGGCAGGTGTTCTAATATTACTTAGTTGTGTAAGAAAATGCAGCACCAAAAAACTCAATGGATTGCATGATCTGCAAAATAAAATAAATCTAAAACACCATTTGAGGCTGCTCTTTAAACTGCAAATTATTTTTTTTAACTAAACAGGACCATAGCATACAAACTAAATTAAAGAATTTGGGTTTTCCAAATGATAAAAATAGGAATTTGGGTTCTGGACTGGGCCAAGATTCGGGCCAATCTACTTTCGGCCCACTTAACCTTGGGGGCCCAAACCACTCCATGTCCCATAAAGAGCAATCAAGTGCTCGTCTACACCGTGACCGGCACAACCGCTCCCCGCGAGCTATCTGGTGCCCGGCGCACGCGCTCCCCGCGAGCACCGTCGCCGCCAATGACCCTACTCCTCGTAGGGTTCCTTCACACCTAACCCCCCGAGTCATGAGGAGTCCACGTAGTCCCTAAAAGACCGCGTCTCCCTGAAACTTCGGAGTGGTTGACCAGGACGGAGAGCACTCACGCATCTCCAATATTTCCACCTAGGAAACCTGGCAGTCTCCTAGTTGGGCCTGGAAATCCAGCCCAATATCATGGCCCAGCGCTGGGGGCTATAAATACCGTCTTTCACTAGAGGGTCAAGTATTCAATCTCTTCTAACCTTTAGCTCGTACTTGCACTCCTTTTCTCGTCTTCTTACTTTGGCATCGGAGTACCTTGCAGGTACACCCCCCTTCACTTCTCAAAGATCCAACTCCGAGCAGGCCTTGACGATCCTTCTGATCAGGTACGATCAGGTATATATTGGGTAATTCATTTATAAGCATATACATTGAGTTAAAAACTTGCAAAATAGTTTAAAACCTTAGGAATCTAAAAAACAGGTCGATATATATGTTCAAACTTAACTGCAAGACATGCACAATACTACCATGATATGTGTTTTAACATTAATTAGTTGTTAGCTACCATGGCAGGTGTTCTAATATTACTTAGTTGTGTAAGAAAATGTAGCACCCAAAAACTCAATGGATTGCATGATCTGCAAAATAAAACAAATATAAAACACCATTTGAGGTTGCTCTTTAAACTGCAAATTATTTTTTTTAACTAAACAGGACCATAGCATACAAAATAAATTAAAGAATTTGGATTTTCCAAATGATAAAAATAGGAAATAGATAGTATGAATGTAAACTGATTACATATAAGAAGCACTTGTAGAAAAAGTTCATGCTTTTAATGTTCTGCCAACAACTTTAATAGATACCAATTGCAAAAATTACAACAACAAAAAAAAACAACAACTCTTTTCAATTCTGAATCAAAAGCACATAAGTTTATTAAAAATATAATAAAAATCTCTTTAAAACCATATCAAACATGACTTCGACTTCCATTTTACCCTTCATATTTTTGAAAAGATTTGTTCTTTATTTGATTCTTTCTTCTGAAATCAAAATCCCTAAAAAAACATCACAAATAAGAAGAAGAACGAAACAAAAATATAGAGAAAACAATGTATCAGTTATTACCGATGCATCCATTACGACCATTTCCATATGCTCGTTACCCTTACTGTTAACAACGATCCAAGCATCAAGAACTCGAACAGTCAATCTCCATGTCTCCTTTGTCTCGTTAATCTCCTTAATACAATCAATCTGTCGACTCGTCTTAGATTCTGCATCAGAACATGAAAACGTAAATAAAACCGATTAAAAAAAACATGCAGGGTTTGTTAAGAACTTTGAATATATACCGATGATAGAAACGGGAAGACTGAGTTTAGGGTTGAAGAAGAAGATGAATTTGAAGAATGCATTATTCAGATCTTATAGGACTCGTATAGGACTGAAAAAGCAAAGAAAATAGGACTGAAAAGGCAAAGGAAATTGAATGAGGAGGAATGTGAAAGGTTTGCGAAATTGAATCAGATTTCTTTCACATGGCTCAATGTTGGCATTAGCATTGGAAAATGTCACGATGTATTTTTTTTATAATCAATAATGATTAATTTGTGCAATAATGATGGTAATCAGTGCAGTAGTGATATGAATGGTTTAAAAAAGATTTAAATAGATTATTTGCAGGATTATTGATTTAATTAATTTTGTAGTAATGATGAAATAGTGGAAATGACGATTAGGGGTACAAAATAATTAAAATTAGATGGGATAATTATGATACTAAAGTAATTATAGTAGTATATTACTTTCTTATATTGTAATTAGAAAACCTTCACAAAAAGGTTATAAAATAAATTATAGATCCTATTTAAACATTTTATTAAACTCACCATTATAGTTAAATTTTAACAAATTGAATTAAAATTATATGGCACTCACATCATAATAATTAATTCTTGAATGGAGTTGACGGTTGAAATTGATCTCAGTATATATTATTTTAAGGGGACAATTTTTTTTTGTCTATTTTAAAAAATTAGATAGTATATTTCAATTAATTATATAATATTATTTAATTTTAACATGTTTAATTATTTATTAAATAATAAAATTATTTATTATTTTCAGAATATTTTACATTAGAAATAATCAAATGAAACTCAATATTTTAAATTGGGTAGATAGCACTTCACTCTAGTATCTATCATTTTAGAAAATAAAATGTTGGGTGTGATATAGTCCTAGCCAGGTCAGCCTGGTTTGGTCTGCAAAATTTCTTTATGGAGGAAGTTGGCTTGCACGTGCTGCTGGCTTGCACGTGCTGCTTTATTGATCAAACTAATATTTGTACACAGAAACATGAAGTTATTGATCAAAATATTGATTATTAACGGGACATGAAGTTTTTGATCAAAATAATTTTTTATTAATTATACATTTAATTATTATTTTTTCACGGGTAACCATACATTTTTCTATTAAAAATATATATCTCAAAAAAATGCGCGTCCCATATCAGAACACGTGCAAACACATGGGTTTGGTGCATTTATTACTAGTAGGGGTGGACAGAAATCAACCACCAGACAGAATCCGTCCGGTCCGATGGAAGATTCTGGAAGCGGATCGGATTTAGTCGGTTTACGGGTAAGGTCAGAACAGAGAAAAGGGTTGAGGCGGGCTTACACGGTCGGTTTTGGAGATTGGTTATGTGCCCGTCGGAAACCGAATCCGACTGAAGATACATTAGTAATGGCTAGGCCCAACGTATTCCTAACTCAGTATAATCAAGTCCAGCCCAATCTGAAATTCTATATCTTGGTGCTTCAATTTTGCAAACCCTAATCCATTCCTCAGCCCAATCTAGAATTCTATATATTGGTACTTCAGATGTTGCAAACCCTAAGCAATTCCTCCCAGCGGCGGCCGATTCTTCTCCTGTTAGGTAACGTCCATTCTTTATCTCTTCTCAGTCTTGAATCTTCAATTTCAACTTCATTTTTTCAGTTTTTCCTATCTTTCTTTTAACAATTTATTCAGAGTCATGTGTTTGGAAGTAAAACGAAACTGAAACTACACAAATTTCTTTGATTTGCTTACAGTTCGACGGTGTTGTTCTATGAGGCTCTGTCTCCCACCACCATCTCCGTCACCGCCGTTACAATCATCTCAAATTAGATAATGATTAAGGTTGATTTTTGTTGATTTATAACAACATTTATGGTTTGTGATTAAGGGTAGAGTTTTTTAAAAATGATTTAAGGTTGTTGATCATGTTTGTTTACATATTTAGGTTCAAATCTTAAAAGCTAACTATTTTGAATCAAGATAATTTTTGTACTTTAAGATAATTATTTTGAACCTGGAGTTACATTTGTGAATGTTTTTGAAGAAAGCCTAAGGTCTTATGTGTATATACTTGTTTTGTTTCAAGTTTTGGTGAAAATGGTGCTACCATATTCTTCTCAATATTTGCAATATTATATTTGTATTGTGTCAAAATTTTAGGTTCTTTTATTAATATTTATGTATGAATGTGTACTAACTATATATACTGATATTGATTGCTGTTATTCTGATTGTTGAAGCATAGATTCCATTAATGTTGGTCTGTTGCTCAAAAGCTTTCATTGTTGTAGGTCTATTTGGGGCAGCAATTGTTGAGGTAAAGAAACTGTAACTGTCTAAATAGAGATTTCATTGTTGCTTAACATTCATTATGAAAATAGATTTTTATCTTGTGATTATGGTTTCTGTCTAAATAGGGATATGTTGTAAATCAATTGCGAGAATAGATTTTGGCCCTTAAACCGGTGTTCCATAATCGTCTTGCTCCGACCAAACGATGTTTGAATTTCATTATGTTGATTTTGGATCATTTGTTCACGGTGTCCCATCCCCGACACAAATCTCTCTTGCTATCACCCCAACCATTTCTAGAAGCGGAAGCCTATACTTGTTGGTCTTGTACGTCGAATCCATTACAAGAACAGTTGGAAATGTGTTGAACAACTTGATACTTTCGGGATGAGTCCAAAATATGTCACGCACCGTAACTTTGTCCTCACACGTTCGAAAGCTTGAAACGTATTGGTTATCACCAAAAGTTTCAAAAGTTGTTGCATTTCTGACCTCGTGCCCATTTTCAAGACTTTAAGATTGTGCCGTTCATTGAAACACTATCCGATTTTTTCGCTTCAAATCGGCAAGTATGTTTCTCGGCGCCACTTTGATTGTCAATAAGTCCGAAATAACATTCTTCTCTTCGCGCGACAACCGACACGCAATTGGATGCCCGTGTAGCTTGGTTTCCAAGGCAGATTATGAACTCCAGAAATGACGCTAAAACGCCACAAATCATCAATCCTACGAGTCACGCGCAACTTAAATGGACACCCACACTTTCTCGATCCCGTGTCTTCCTATTTTAACATCCGGTTTGTTGGTACATACTTCCCACCCCTCTCGGAATTCAACACGATAAAAACTTTTCGTCTACTACTTTCATTGTCGGACCTTAATATAACAATGTCAAATCCAAGTCTACTAGATTCACTTCGAACCTAATCAAGCAATTGTTCACGACAAGCGAAGCTCATATCATTTGTAAATTGTTGTCGAACATCCACCGCAACGATCATGGTTTTAACATCGATAACTGACTCTTTATCAACGTTGACCTCTTCCGGAACTTCTAAGTCATCGGTGACAATGTTGTCCGGATGCACCATACCTAACATATGCAAAAATATACTAAAGCTGTTAAAATTGTTTTTTATTTCTGCCAGACCTTATTTCGGAAGTACATTTCCGTAATTTGTTAGGTGATTTATTAAATGTACTTCCAAACTGACGCAGTTTTCAGTCTCCTAAATCAGCAACAATGTAGTGGAATAGGAGATAAAATGAATGATGTTTACCTCAAATTGTAGCTTTCTATGCTCCCTTTAGTATGATCAACCGTTTGAAACTTGATTTTGAGACGAAAAATTGATTGAAAATGATGGAGGTTTTGGAGAGGGTTTGTGATGAAAATGATGAAATAGTGAAGGAGGGAAAATTGTATATGAATAGATTTTTTCGGAGACGCATCTCCGAAAAAATACCTGACAGTTAAAATCCAACGTTTATTTTGAATTTTTATTACTTTCAGAGATGCATCTCCGAAAACACCACAAAATGCGTGTTTTCGGAGATGCATCTCCGAATTCTGGGAAAATTTAAAAAAAAATACTTCGCTGATGCATATCTCCGTAGCAGGAGTATTTTTGGGTTTTCAGCAGGGGTTCTCCCCATAGAGGAGGGGTCTACAAAGAAATTTCCAAAGTTAATTAACCTGGAAAAAAAATTTGTTCACTTTATTTTTGGGCTTAAGAATTAAATTGACCAAGTAATTTGTTAACCGAAAAAAATCGACGTTACAAACCGAACCGCTTTAAACCGAACTCGAAAATACCCAATAGACAAACGGTCGGAATTTGGGCTTTACTATCTCACCCGTGGATTGGTTCGGTTCAGTGTGTTGGGCCCAAAACCGAACCAAACCAAACCATTGCCCACCCCTAATTACTAGTTTCGGTTAACACAAACCATACTATATCATACGATGGGAGAGGATCCTCTCCATTTCTTAAAGAAATGACAAACACCATTACTAAAATTTTGAGATATAATACATTTATATTATTGAAAAGTGTGACATATATTTTATATATTTTAATTTTTATATATGATAAAATTATTAGTAATTGCACTCTCCATTTCTTTGAAGAAATTGAGAAGATCTCAACTCAAATCCCATACATACCTTAGATCCACTTGTTACCAACAAACAGGTCCGCGCCATATTTCTTTTGATGATGATGACTGACCGACATAAATCTTCACTTAAAGTGGTTGTTTGCCACGCGTCGTTAAATATAGGTTCTTAATCATTCATACTATGTCGGTACACTATGTCGGTACAAAACAGGTATAAAAAGATCTTCACCAACTGCCACGTGTCCAATAATCTAACAAGCGTACACAAAATATAGTGTATCTAAATCTATATAATGGATAAAATGGATCATGCTCTTTAACATCAACAACATATCCTAAAGAAAAAGAAAATCACGATATAAAAATCAGAGTTAGTTCATAGTTGAAGAAGGTAAAAATTCTAAAAATGGAGAAGACCAAAGAAACAGCCGCTAACATTGGTGCTTCAGCCAAATCTGGTTTGGAGAAGACCAAAGCTAACGTCCAAGAGAAGACTGAGAAGTTGACGGCACATAATCCCATGGAAAAGAAGTTGGCAACACAGAAGAAAAATGAAAGGGTTGCCCAGGCTGAGCTAGATAAGCAGGCGGCGCGTAATCACAACGCTGCGGCAACGGCGGGGAACACCTTGGGGCAGGGTCGACACCACACCACTGGAACTGGCGGAAATCCAAATGCCACTGGGCATGGAACTGGCGCTACTCATCACCATTGAGTAATAATGTGTCATCGTGATAAATAAAAGAAGGTTGTTAAGTTGTATGTTTGTTTTCTTTGACTCATCGTTGATTCATTTCTTTTTCTTTTTTCCTTTCCTAATTGATCTTGTGAAAGTTCAATGAACTTTCTGTCTTTCAGTTGTATTTCACTTTGAATAAATAAATATAAAATTGGACAACAATTTTCTGTTAAATAATATTAAAATAATATAATTAAAACCCACACCAATATAATTTATTATATTGTCAGTTTTGTGATAAATATAATTAATATTTAATATGACTATAGAACAGAAAAGGATTTAGGTTTTTCATTGCATTATTATATTTTTTAGATAAATTTGAACTTAACATTAAAAATAATTTTAAATATTTGATTTTTAATAATACAAATGAAATAATATATTAATTTAATAATTAATATATTAAATTATAAATTTATTTGACTTTATTGTAATGTTGAAAATGTAATAATTCGGTTCAACTTATTCGGTTCAATTTGTTAAAGTTATCTCAGTTCAGCTATAAATTCATAAATAATTAGATAAAGTTATCTCAGCTATAAATATAAATTATTTAAAGTTATCTCAGTCGATAAAGTTATCTCAGCTATAAATATAAATTATTTAAAGTTATCTCAGTTCAGCAAATAATTCGATTCAAACTCGTTAAAGTTATCTCAGTTCAGCTATAAATTATTCATAAATAATTCGATTCGATTCAATTCGTTGAATAATTCGTTAAAGTTATCTCACCTCGTATATTTTACAAACTTAAAGTGTATATTTTTAGAAGGTACTTTTTAAATTAAAAAAAATTAGAAGATATATTTGATTTTTTATTTAAAGGTATGTTGAAGATATTTTTTAAACAAGAAAATATATGATTTTTAAACTATTAATTTAGAAGGTACTTTTTAAATAAAAAAAAGTTAGAAGATATATTTGATTTTTTATTTAAAGATATTTTTTAAACAAGAAAATATATAATTTTTAAACTATTAATTTAGAAGGTACATTTTAAATTTAAAAAAATTAGAAGATATATTGATTTTTTATTTAAAGATATTTTAAAAATATATGATTTTTAAACTATTACCTTAAAAAACATAATTGATATGACATTGTTTTTATTCACTTGAGAATATAAATGATATCATCAAGAAAATATATTGTTAAAGTTTGGAGTAAAATTTTAAACTTACTTCTAAAGATAGTATAATTCATCTCATATTAGAGTTGAATTACTTATATTTTAAATTCAGCTTATTTAATTAACGAACTTAGTTTTTTGTTCATATTTAGTTCATTTGGTTCATGAATCTAGTTTAACAATTTAATTATTGAATCGAGTTTAAAATTATTTTTGAGTTGGTTCGATTCATTGACAACTCTAATATTATGTCTTTTTATGATTTTGGATTTTAGTCCTCATATATATCATTTTGTCATCAAATGGTCCACAATTCTAACTAACAGATAAAATTCAGTCAATCAACCCTTCAATTATGAAGAAAAATAAATTTTAAATTCTACTCTAAAATAAAGACATGTGCTCATTCTTGCATTTCTTTTCCAATTTGTTTCGTAACAAAATAGAATTACTCTAAAGAAAAATATTATGAAAGTATGATGATTTTTAAAACACATGTTTGACTATTTTACAAGATCAATTTAAAGGAGGGAAAATTCTGTTGTTTTATATCGTATTTTCCCTTCACCTACTGTAGTAAAATGTTATGCCCCCCACACTCATCCCTCTTGTTAAATGTAACAACCGTGGGGAAAAATCCACGCGCCAAAATACAAAAATGATTTTGCTAGGAATCAAATCTATGACCCAACCATTTTTCATCTCGGTTGGCATACCCATAAGTAGGGAAAATTAACGTGATATCCAATTTTTACCACAAAATTAGCTTGAGAGGGAAAGTGGTGCGCTTTCTATGACATCTTTCGTTACCACATACAACCAACCTTGGTGAAACCCCTTTCTCCAACAACCGAGGTGATATATGTTTTTTGTAATAGTAAAGAAAATATTGACTCCCTTAAGTTGATCGAATAAGTCATTAATCTGAGAAAGGGAATACTTGTTCTTAATATTGACCTTGTTGAATTGGCGGTAGTCTATGCATAGCTTCATCCCACAGTCTTTCTTCTTCCCTAACAACATCGGTGCACCTAGAAGACACATTGGGTCTATAAAATGCTTCTCAAACAACTCTTATAATTGGATCTTTAGTTCCTTCAATTCTATCAGAGACATCTGTTATGATATAACAAACATTGGCCTAGCCCTTGGGATTAAGTCTATAATGAACTCCGCCTCTCTCTTGAGGAAATGGTGTGATATCCTCTAGGAAAACGACTTTCAATTCTCAAACCACAAAAGAGAGTTTATACTTTTCCTTGCGTCAAAGTCTGTCTCTGGCATTAGAATAAAAACATTTTTTGACAAAGAGACGGTGAATATCATATAAATTTGGCTTAATTGCAATTTTGGTCCCTTTATTATCATTTTTTTTGAGTTTTTGTCCCCCTATTTTAAAATCCGGAATTTTAGTCCCTATATTTTAGTTTTTTGAGGATTTTGGTCCCCCTGCAAATTCGAAGACAATTTTAAATGAAATGACGCTCATATTGATGATGTCTCAGTGCTAGTTCGAAAGTGAAATGTTAAGAAAAATTAATTTTATTTAAGATTTATGTTGAACATGTCCTTAATGTGAGTTCCATTTCATAAAAAATTGCCTTCGGATTTGCAAGGGGACCAAAATCCTCAAAAAACTAAAATATAAGGACTAAAATTCAGGATTTTAAAATAGGGGGACCTAAACTCAAAAAAAATGATAATAGGAGGACCTAAATTTTTAGTCCGCATAAATCATCCATCCCGCTTTGTAAAATATATCATATTATTTAAAGTGATTCTAACATACTAATTATATATAGTCTACTTTTAAGATTTTATTAAATTCACCATTATATTTTAATTTTAATAAAATTACTCAAATAATAATACTAATAATAATTTTTTGATGAATAAAATACTGTTGAAGAGTTCGGAAAAATCAGAAACACTAACAGGCGTCTAATGTTCTAGAACCGCAAGATAGGAAGATGTCACATTTTCACTCAAAACCTTAAATTTAAAGTATTAGAAAAATAAATCAGTTCTCTTATAAATCCAACCTTCCATTATTCATAAACGATGTAGGACTTACTCACTCACATATACACTCAACATTCTCTCACACAAGTGTGAGTTCCACATTTTATAACAGGATCCAACACTCCCACCAAATCAGAACACATACGGACACACAATGCTATATGACCATAAGAGAGAGAGAGAGAGAGAGAGAGAGAGAGAGAGAGAGAGAGAGAGAGAGAGAGAGAGAGAGAGAGAGAGAGAGAGAGAGAGAGAGAGAGAGAGAGAGAGAGAGAGAGAGAGAGAGAGAGAGAGGCGTCACATCTCCACCCAAAATTTTAAGGCATTAAGTAAATGAATCATCTCTCTTATAAATCCAACATTTAACCCATTCATAGGCGATGTGAGACTTAACCACACATGTACCCAATATTCTCTCTCACATAGTCCTCACATCTTATAACTATATTCAATTCCGAATCCAGTATCCGCTCCCTAACCAAAGTCGAGCTATATTTTGATACCATTTATTGGAGAATCTAGGGAAGTCGGAAACACCAACAGGATACACCAACAGACACCCAATACTCTAGAAATACAAGAGAAAAAAAACAACACATCTCTACCTAAAATCTTATGGCACTAAATTAATGAATCATATTTCATTTAAATTCAATATTCTTCTCATTCATAAATGACTCGAAAGATATTCTTAATAGAGAGTTGGAATTTTAATTCAAAGAAAGACCGAATCCTAAAAAAGAAGGATTATGAAAACGATTTTTATTTTGATTCAGAACATTTATTGAGAAATTTTTTCACGGTTGAAAACCATCTTTACTAAATTTTGAATTGGATAATAAAAATTCGCCTTATTTCAATCAACACCAACCATAACATAACAACATTTACTTGGTACAAGTAAACCGAACCGCGGCATTTTTTTTTTTTGATGATGATGACTGACCGACCGACACAAATTTTTACCCAGAGTAGTGGTTTGCCACACGTCCTTACTACTATAATTCTTAGTCGTCCACACAGTCGTTTTGCCAACATGTGTAAAAAGGCCTTCACCAACTCACCACGTGTTCTATAATCTAACACGTGTACACAAAACAAAGTGATACCTAAATCTATATAATGGATAGAATGCACCATGCTCTTCAACATCAACATATCCTAAAGAAAAAGAAAATCACGTTATAAAAATCAGAGTTCATAGTTGAAGAAGGTAAATTCTAAAAATGGAGAAGACCAAAGAAACAGCAGCTAACATTGGTGCTTCAGCCAAATCTGGTATGGAGAAGACCAAAGCTAACGTCCAAGAGAAGACTGAGAAGCTGACGACACGTGATCCCTTGGAAAAGGAGTTGGCAACACAGAAGAAAGAAGGAAGGGTTGCCCAGGCTGAGCTGGATAAGCAGGCGGCGCGTGAACAGAACGCTGCGGCAACCACCGGGAACGTCACTGGAACTGGTGGTACTTACCGTTAAGTAGTATTGTATATCGCAATAAATAAAAGAAGGTTGTTAAGTGAGTTGTATGTTTTCTTTTGAGTCGTTGTCTTTAGCTCATTTCTTTTTCTTTTTCTTAATGATGTTGTCAAAGTCCCTACTTGTAGAATGGACGGAGAAATTGAAATAAATAATTAAATCAAAAACTCTTTTCGAAAGGGTTTTCGGGATTAATTGTTTAAAATTCAAATATTTTATTTTTTAATATAAATAAAAAGGTAAAATATTAATTAAATAATTAATATTTCAAATTAATAAAATTTAATATTTAAAAACAATTATTTTAAATATTAACATATAAATAAAAATAATATAACTAAATAATTAGTTTTTAACAATTAAAATTTTATATTTTTCTTGATGTGAATTAACTCACTTAATAAAGCATACTTTAATATTTAAGAAAAATTGGATTGTAACCGAAGCTGCCCTAAGCTTGCAGTTTTTTTTTATAAGCAAGAGCGAGTACTAGGGGTACTCGAACCCGCTTATAAAAAAAGAGAAATTAAGCTCGAAAATAAAATTTACCCGCTTACAAAAGAAGAGAAATTAAGCTCGAAAATAAAATTTTCTACCAATTGAAATTTATCTTAGGTTTTCCATCGGATTTTTACACAAAAAATCATAAAAGTTACATTTGAATAAAGAAAATATTACTTGAAGAATTCACAATTCATAGAGGCTGTTATTAGATGTTAATCCAGCTTAAACACTCAAGAATTAATCAAGAGAGGTCATTGAGGTTATCTAGTCAAGTATATCAATGGTTAAAGGGGAATAGAAAGGAGTTACTTAAAAGGTAAATCTCTATCGATGTCAATGGGGAAAGGGGATAGAAATGAGTTACTTAAAGGTAAATCTCTATCGATGTCAATGGGGAAAGGGGATAGAAAGGAGTTTAAAAGTAAGTCTCTATCGAAGACCGCTGAGGTCGGAACAAGTGGAGAAAACAAGGAAGCAAGCAAAGACAAACGCCGTTACATCACCGCCATAATTGGAGGAGTACTCCAGGAAAACCTCCTCTCCAAAGGCATCATGAAGAGGAAGATCACAGACAGAAATGATGGTCGTCCACCACAAGGAAAGAAGAAGTACTTTGGTAAAAATTCATCAACTGTTCTATGTTAGGATTCCGAGACTCATAGAAAGATCGAAGGTATTTCCAACGAGATCTTTTCCCTCTTGTAATCATTGCTACGGTTGGGAAATTCGACTCATCTCGATCCTCATTAACGACGTTGGTTCCTATGACATGACCAAAGTGGGTTGTTACCATTCGAAAGCTCTAATCGCCAACCGTTGAACGGAACCAATACCCTTATCTAGTGATATGTGGAACTGATGGTTTTCGTAAGTGATAGGAAGGACATTTGGGTGGTAAATTCTCAATTTTTTGTTGTTCCTTGAAAGAGTGCTTACAACTGCATCTTGGAACGATCCTCTACTGGTTTAACCAGTGCCACGACTAGAACACCGACGATTGTATCCAACTGAAAGATGCCACTGAGAGACTAATCAAGGGGGGTCATTTAGTTGAGTATGTCAAGGGGGAAATTGGGATAGAGATGATTCACTTAAAGGTAAGTCTCCATTGAAGACCATTGAGATCAAAACAAGTTGAGAGAACAAGGAAGCAAGCAAATGCAAACTTCACTAATCACCGCCATAATCGGAGGGGAACCCTAGGAAAACCTCCCGTCAAAAGGAATCACAAAGAGGAAGATCGTAGAAATAATGACCGTCTACCACAAGGAAGGAAGCACTTTGGTAAAAAGTTCACGACCAGTGTTGGGATTCCAGGACTTGGAAAATATCAGAAGTATTCCCAGCAAGATCTTTTCCCTCATAATCATTGATATTGGTGGAAAATTCGACTTGTCTCAGATCCTCATTGACGATGCTGGTTCCTTTGACATCTTGTACTTGGAGTTGTTCGAGAAGATGGAACTGGACCGAAGCAGGTTGTTGTCGTTCAACGGCTTTTATCGCCATCCGTTGAACAAAACCAATACTCGTATATCTAGGGATATGTGGAACTGGTTTTTTTAGGTTAATGGAAGGAAATTTGGGCAGTAAATTCTCAATTTTTTTTGTTCCTTGAAAGAGTACTTACAACTGCATCTTGGGACGATCATCTGCAGCTTCCATCAGAGCCACGACTACAACACCGACGATTGTATCCAACTTAAAGATGCCGCTGAGGGAATAATTAAGAGGAGTCATCTAGTTGAGTATGTCAAAGGGGGGGCCATAATAGAGAGGATTCACTTAAAGGTAAGTCTTCATCGAAGACCGTTGAAGCTGAAATAAGTGAAGAAAGCAAGGAAGCAAGCAAAGGAAAATGTAATACATCACCACCATAATTGGAGGAGCACCCTAGAAAAACCTCCCTTCCAAAGGCATCACAAAGAGGAAGATTGCAGACATGATGGTCGTCCACCACAAAGAAGGAAGTACTTTGATAAAATGTCCACGTCTGACCTATGTTGGGATTCCGGGACTTGGAGAAGAACATAGGTATTTCCAACAAGATCTTTTCCCTTGTAACTATTGCTACGGTTAGGAAATTCAACTTGTCTCAGATCCTCATTGGCGAAGTTGGTTCATATGACATCATATACTTGGAGTTATTCGAGAAGATGGGGCTGGACTGAAGCGGGTTGTCATTCGAAGGTTGTGATTTAATTTCCAACTGTTGAACGAAATCAATACAAGTATCTAGAGATATATGGAACTGATGGTTTCCGTAGGTGACGGGAAGGACATCCGGGCAGTAAATTCTCAATTTTTTGTTGTTCCTTGAAAGGGTTCTTACAACTGCATCTTGGGATGATCTTTTACAACTGCAATGGACGTTATTGTGCCATCGGTGCACCTCAAGCTTAAATATCACAACCTACAGAGAAAATCTGCAACCATCAATGCTGATATAGAGGAAGCAAATAAAATATACCAAGCTCTCTAGAAAAATTAGGGAGAAGGCATAGCCATGTACATCAAAGTCGTTTCTCTCTCCAGGAAACTTAATAGGAAGGGTATCCATCCTCTACAAAGTGGCTAAATTGGCCAAAGAGAATGAAAGAATAAGCGGTGATCGACTCGCCTTGTTATGTTTCCTATTCTTTAATCATATCAAATGTTATGCATGTATCATTTACCTCCTAATGTACACATATATCTGGAAATAATAATTAAATTGATGCTTAGTGAAACATTCTCTTCTTTATGGTTGTGCATAACAACAAGAAATGTGGCGTACGACTAAGGATATTGATGTGGGTGCGCTGATAAAGATAGGGGTGTTTCCAGAGACACTTTGAACTTTCTACTAAATTAATCAATTTCCCACCTAAAGTCAAGGGTGCTTCTATAGATGTTTTGGACGTTCTATTAAAGCAATCAATTCCCCACTTAAAGTGAAGGGTATTGTCGTAGACGCTTTGCACGTTCGACTAAAGCAATTAATTTCCCACTTAAAGTGAGGGGTGTTTTCAGAGAAGCTTTGCACGTCTGACTAAATAAATTATTCCCCACCTAAAGTCAGAGGTGTTGTCGGAGACCTTTTTTATGTTCATCCATATCAATCATTTCCCAATATGCAATCATGACCCACCTCATCTAGCAGCTAGCAACTTCAGATGTCGTGGATGATTTCCCACACATTTACCTCTGATCGGGTGTTTATCTGATAGGGGAGGGGAACTGACCTTTGTCGAAAACAACCCCAGTGACTTTCAATTAACTTTAAGGGAATGCCTCATAAGTTCACAAATATTCGGAGCTATGCACTCCAGGTCCTATAAAACACCTCAAATAGGTAAAAAAGACATTTTATTTTATAACGAATTATTTTTACATACCCTTTCATTACAAGGTACTATAAAATCAATACATAAAAAAGGAAAACAAAAGGCCTTCACAGGTTTACTTTAGTAGAGAAATGGTTCTCTCATCTTTGACTGCTTGATCCGGTCGGATTTGCTCTCTAGAAAGTTTCGAAGGGAGGTGGAAGTACTCTACTTGCTACAAAGAATTTTTAAATGACTTTGAAATTGCCTCAAGGGTAACACTCGTACAAGGAGACAACTGATGGGTCAGCAAAATGTTTTAAAGATGCAAGGACTCTAATTCTTATTGATAAGATGAGCCACCTAGTCGGAGAGAGGACAATCAAGATTCAGGGGAAGAAAAGTATTCTACATCCCACCGAGAGAGATAAAAGATTTCTCTATTTCATGCAGGTATCAGTCCTATTGAAGAATAGTTTGAAAATGTTTTATCAGAGTTTCAAAAATGAAAACTTTTTTGCGTAGCGGAAATGATTTTGGAAAATGAACAAACTACCAAAGTATTGAATAATTGATCAATTACACAAATAGTATTATCTTATAATCACTAATACGAATAAGATTCTACAATCACAGTTTTCAATTTAGTTCTACAATAAGACAAACTCGAATTACCAATTCTAAAAAAACCTATACATTTATAATAGATTTCTACCAATGTAAATCCTATCAGCATACAATTTCTAGAAAGCAATTAAAATAACCTAATCATGAAACCTTCTACAAAAATTAAAATGAAAGAGAGCGAAAGTACAACGAGATTTATACTACTTCGCTGCTATCGTCCTCACTTCGCATCTCATCTAGTCTCCAATGATTGTCGATTAAAATTTCTCTGGTCTTCCAATAATATTTGTAACAAAATTACAAGAGTTCATACAATCACAATATCCAAAATTTACGCTAAAAATGAATTTCTTATTTCTGGATCTTTGACTTGTACACACTCTATGAACAGAACTTCATGCAAAATTTATACTTGAATTCGCTTCTTGAATGTTCCAGCCCAACAACCTTCTCCTAAGTCTCCTTCTACGGTAATTTCCACTCAATACCACCAGTATCTTAAGTGTTGGCATGACCTAAGATTAAGAAGAACTACTATGATATCTGTAGGATTTCACACAACTCTATCAAGGTCAACCTAGAGACAAGAATGTCATTCATTTTTGTTGGAATTGTCATAATAAGTCATAACAACACACACAATTACAAACTTTGAAATCTTACACAAATTTTCAAAGAAAACTTAAATTCAAAAATAGATCTCTTGAACAATCAAGAACATTGCAATACCAGAGACTGCACAAAAATTGTCGAACGACTCATTGAAAAATTCAAGGACATCGCCGGTTCTCAACCTCTTGACCTTTCTTCCAGTTTGATTTTTGACCAGAGTCTTCCAAATTTTGAAATTCTCAAAAGTTTCATCCTTAGTCTTTTGTATGAATATTCATAACTTTCTGGAATAATCATCAACTATGGATAGAAAATACCTAGCTCTTGAATGTGATGGACACCTTGCAGGCCCCCAAAGATCAACATGGATGTAATCAAGGGATCCATGTATTCTTTGTTTTCCTTTATTGAACTTCACTCTACAAGATTTTCCTAGTACACAGGGTTCACAAAATTCCAGCTTTTCGACTTTATCTCCACCAAGTAGATTTTGTTTCCTCAATTTGACTAGACCTCTTTCGCTGACATGGGCCAATCTCATGTACCAAATTTTTATCTTCGACAAAGGTTTCGTGGATGCAATATCTACAGAGCCACTTGCAACTTCAGCCTCAAGGGTATACAAGCCTTGTTTCTTCACGCCTCTCAAGATTTTCTTCGACCTCTTCATGACTCTTAGGATAATTTTCTCTCCTTGGAAAACATATCCTTTCTTGTCGAATTCACCAAGAGAAATCAAATTTCTCTTCAAATCATGAACATACCTGACTTCAGTCAACAACCTTATTGACTCTTGATGGAGTTTGAATCTCACATATCCAACACCTGCAATCTTGCATGCTTTTTTATTTCCCAACAATACAGATTCACCATCTTGATCACATAGTTCCTCGAACAAGTCTTTGTTTGGAGTCATGTGTTAAGTGCAACCTGAATCCATAATCCACTCTTTACTTGAGTCGCTGCTTAAACTTTATCACCAAGGCTGAATAAGATGGCGTTGTGAGCATTCTCTACCATTGTCGTTTTCTTCTTCTCCGTTAACGCAACGCCTATGGTTGCGTCTCCCTTCAACTCTTCTAACCAACCCTGCTGAACCAGTAGGGCTTTCATCTTCAAGTGCCATTGACCGAAATCATTCACTTCGGAGAACTTTTCAATCTTATTCTTTATTGATGGCATTCTCCTCCATGTTCACCCCACCAATTTATTATGAAATCAATGCCAAGAACAAAGTATAATAGGTTTATTTTCTTGACAAGAAACCCACAAGGGTAAGAAATAGGGAAGCAAGAAGAACCCAAGGAAATTGGTTATAAACTGTTATTCTTTACTTTATCTTTGAAACAAGATTCCAAGTGTTACAAAATAACAAATAACCTCTCTCACTCTAATTAAGATTTGCAGTGTGCAACAATGAGAGACTAGTATGCTATTTATAAGAAAACTAACACACTAAACTAATGAGCTTTTACACACAGACCAATTACACAAGCTAACTTAGGGAATAAACTAACTTAAACAATTAGGCATAACAAACATACTCAATTTAACATGCTAACAAACCTAGCAATATCGACTAATGCATGTTAGAACTATTTCGACTACAACACACATTATGTCGACAATAACATGCAAACAACCTTTGACCTCATGCTTAATCTCTGTCAGACCAGAAGATATCCTTCGACCATATTAGAGTTTGATCCAATATCTCACACTATTAATTTGCAATTCTAGTATTATTCAGTTATATTTGTTTTTAATACTTTTGTATATTTAGGAATATATGAATTGATCTAGGTTTTAAATTATTACTCATCCTAACTTTTGAAACTTGACTTAATTTAATTGTTCAAAATTAATAATTACTTTAGGAATAAAAAATTGTGATATAGAAATTAATGCGTGTTAACACATGTTTTTATTTAGAATTCACCTAAAGAATTAGGATTTGTTATTAAAAGAGAGGGATATACACCAAGAAATTGGGTATACCTATTTTGCTAATTTATCATAATACTAAAAGAATACTTTAAGAGAATAAACATAATTATCAAACAGTGACAAAGAAAGGATTCGAGAAAGGCCTAATTATTTTTAATCTCGATTAACTTTCATCTTTTTATTTTATTTTTATGTTGAAAACTAAATTTGTATGAACCCCCCCCCCCCCCCCCGGGCAAGTATTGTCATTCTGCAATCAAACAATCTGTGCGGAGACAAATTTATTATAAATATCATTACTTGATGGAGATTTAGTACAATTGTTAAATTATTCATTAGTGGAGAATATGGAATTTGAATGGTCTAGAAGGGCGGTTGAATAGGTCATTTCCCTAAAAAAATATTCTTCAAAACACTTTCTTGGAAAATCATAGTTTTACAAAGTGATGCTTAAATAACAAATGGAAGGAAAGATAACAAAGGTTTATAAAAGATATATTTCAATGTCTATCATAGTTGAATGAGATAATAAAAAATAATCACAACATAGATAGATGAAGCTACTTAGACAAGAAAAACAATAATTTAATATGATTCATTTTTCATAGAAGGCTCAAATTGGATTTTGATTAATTGACGGTTCAATCTAAAATGAAAAGTTTGTACATTTATAATCGTAAGACATAATATCCAAAGGATTAGATCTATCACAAAGAAGTAGAATATACACAAGATTTATAATGGTTCGATGTGCTCATCCTTAGTTTTGCGCCTAATCCACTCTTCAATGGTAAAACATCCAAAATTATTGAATTTTGTACGATAAATCAAATTAATGCAGGTTTTTTGATGCAACATATAATCAACAGAACGATGAACACTTTTAGCCAATGCACACTTAAATCATCACACTTCTAAATCTTGGTTTCCTTTCTGTTAAGGTAGAACGTTGAAACTGCTAAATTCACAAGATCACGTTGATCTTACACCAAGAGCTTCCTAGACACAATTTCTTGCTCCAAATATTTGTTATGTAGCGACCTTTACTCAGTACTATCAAGTATCTCTTGTATGAGCTATTGTTCTGATGAAGACTCTTGACACTCCTGAATTTGTTTGGGAGATGCCTTCAAGGAAGGTGGTCAGCTTGAGAAAAAAGAATGACTTGAATCAAAATAAAAAAGTGTGCACAATATCAATTTGATTTGAATTATAATTTGGCACCGATGATTTGAGTCAGGCAAAAGAGTGATTTGATTCATGGTTGATTTTTCAAAAAGTGTATAATCATGATTCGAGTAAAAAATGTGATTCGAGTCAATGAGTGTTGTGATTTGTGTCACACATATCATTGATTTGAATCTACTCGCTAGTGACAAAATTCGTATTTCAACTTGATGTTTGATTCAAATCAATCTTAAACAAAAGCTTTGTTTTAAGTTTTCTAACTTGTGATTCAACTTAATCAAGCTAAAAATACATTGGCAGAGATTAAAATCTTATTTATGATTCAACTTAATCAAGCTAAAAATACATTGGCAGAGATTAAAATCTTATTTATTGAATGTGATAGTAACTCAAGGTAAATTTCTAATTGAATAAAGGAATTATACGCAAATTGAAATTACAATAAATCAAGTTACAAATATCAAAAATTATACACAATTCAAATTAAAAATGATACCAAATGAGCAATTTAAATATGTTATGGGTTTAAGGTTACATCTCCACCCATTTGAGTTTGAGGAGAGATATTGCAATATGTTATGATTTTCTAATTATTGTAATTGATATTAATTATTGTAATTGATATGTAATTATGTTAGAGACAATTAACCTTTAAGGATCAATTAGTCTCTATGTTAATTATTGTATTTGTATTTTTGTCTCCGACCATATAATATAAATATGAACACATACTTATGAATATACAGATATTTTTCAGACCTTCTTGAGTTTCTATGAAAGAGTTTCTATGAAATCCACTATCGCCATGCCTTTTCATTATTTATGTAAGTATCTCGATGTTGATTAAGGATGACAAAAACAGAGGATGCATCCACGGAATCAAGATTTGTTGGAATGTTAATATTATTTGTCACTTTTTTTTTGTTGCGTATGATTGTTTTCTTTTGTTTTTAGGAAAACATTTTTGTAGTTTTTTGATAAATATCCGGATCTGGATCCTCTCCAGTTAGTTATCTCCTGCTCTCTCTCCTGCCCCTATCACAACCATTCATCAACATTTTATCTCTCTTTTCAAAACTGCAATTTTTTGTTTGTTTCTTTTGGGTGAATATTCAACCATTGAATTAGCACAGCAGAAAAGGCTGGACAAAAAGAGCAGCAGGGATCCATTTCCTAAGAGCATACACATCGGTGGTAGCATTGTGTGTTTAAGCCACCATGTGTCAGAAAATATTATTATTTAAAATAAATTGGACCAAATTTCTAAACCACCGTTGCCAAAGAAAACTACCGTAGCTTAAAATAATTGTGAGACAAGTGGGACCCAATTTAAAATTTTAAGTGAGTGGTATGGATGTTTGGAAAATTTAGTGAAGTGGTAAAAGTATAAAAAAATATAATAAATTAAGTAGGATCCACTTATACCACTAACTTGGGTAGCAGGGATGTGGATGCTCTAAATATCCTAACCTTGTATAAAGTTGCTAGAGATCAGACAATTAATCTGCAAAAATAAAAAATTTACGTAAGAATGGTATTCAATTAAGAACTTCATCGTAGACATTTTGGGAGTCCAATATCCGTGGAGTATTAGTGAGTAGGGGTAGAAAAAAATTTCAAAACTTAAGTCTAGACCCATGGCTATGATTGGCCGGCCTATTAGTTTCCATAAAAATCTATTTTAAAATAAACTAACAAATTAAAAGATTAATTAAACTAAATATTTATTTGCATTGACTTATTCAAATTTATCTATTAATATATATTTTGTGATACTATGTGTTTGAGAGAACTTATGAAAACAACTTATGACATTGTTCATAAGGTTTTTTCAGCTTATTTTTATAAGTTCTTCCAGACAACTAAACTTTATTTGTATTTTAATTTAAAATACAAACACCATATAATAATAATAATAAATCGACCTATGCTTAGAAGATTCTTTTTTCAACCTACAGTCTAACCTTTTTAATTAAATAAATTTATAAAAAAAATTAGTCTCTTTTATTTAAAAAAAATAGTTTGACATAGGTCCGTAAAGACTAGGCATCTCTAATAGTAAGTTATGAAGAATCATAAATAAAAGCATTTATAATAAACACTCATTCAAGAATTGTCGTAATTTTACTGATCGTTAGTTGGTTCAATGGTGATTGGCGCTGATTCTCCTAAGTAGTGATGAAGATATGTCCGGATTAACCTGCACTAATTTTTTTCCAATGTATTTTAATGATCTATGTCCGGAGTTTAGTGCTTAACAGATGAATATCTTAGATTTAAATTTAAAGGATTTTTTATCGGACTATCACATGCATTAATCTTAATAGGAGAAAGTTTAGCTACACATTGTCATAGTCAGGCCCGACCCAAAGCAAGTGCAGCCAGAGCTGTTGCACAGGGCCACATTTATTAAAGGGCCTCATTTTTGTTAAATTTGTAGATGTTTTGATTGGCTGCATTTTGTGGTAAAACATTCATGTGTATTTTGTTGTCTTGACTAAGGTCATGATATGTGGTGTATAGTGTTAAAGGTTATGCAAGTTCTGGTTGTGTAAGCTAATACATGCTGTGTTAGTTGGATGTCATGCCCGACGTCATGACATCAGTATTTGACAGCAGTAGCTGCTACATTTTCTATTCTATTTCTATTATGTTTCCTTATTTATCTCAGTCTTTATTTTGGGAAACTAAAGATTGTGCTGATTGTACATCAGTAATAGAACAAATCATGGGCTGTCTTTTTGGCACCCTGATATGTGAGAAGCAGAGAATTGAAGTGAAGAATACTGTTTGCTGTGATTTATGCAGAACAGGTACAACATCAAGATGTTCTATGGAATGTCACAACATGGTCTGTGACATCAGTATTTGACAGCAGTTACTGTTATATTTAGCTGTCACGCGCCTGCTGAGCTAGAATATAAAGATTCAGTAAGTACTCAAAAGATGCAGAATATTCTTTGGAATATTATGCAATCCTATGTGGCATAGGTTTAGAGATCAAGAGAATCAAGATTAGAATATTGGAGAATTATGCAGTTTCCAATTATGAAGATAAATTAGGAAACTTATGATTGAAGACCTTGTTTTTAGCAGAAAGTTTTCTATGATTTGTAACAGTAAATAATGCTGTGATTGTAAGCCCAAGTCCAGTTGGGAATAGGTTATAAATAGGAAACTTTGTAACCTAGTTTATTGAGCTAGCCGAGTATTGACAAGATGTAGTTTTTAGGGTTAGCCGTGTAAGTGAACCACCCAGGTTGTGGGATGGTCACTGATTTGTGCCTCGAAGCCTGTAGGTAAGAGGTTTATTATATTCACTCAGAAGCTGTGAAGCAATGAGTGAAGATTGTGTTCTTGGAACTACTCCATTATGTATATTTAAATTGTTGGTGATTAAGCCGTCGATGCAGTGGCTAAGTTGTTGACTGCTAGACATCATTGCTATGATTGGGAGTGGAATGGAGATATTCCATATCTAGGGAGAACCTAGGTAGAGGGGTCATTGGGTAGTGATTAAGTGAGGAGTTGTAAACTGGGAGTTTAGCTCTGAATTGATACTGCTAATAGTGGACTTCATCCCTGGCTTGGTATGCCCCCAGAGTAGGTTGATTGAACCGAACTGGGTGAACAATTCTGTTGTGTTGTTTATGTTTCTGCATTGTTTATTTGTAAGTTCAGTTTGGATGTCATAACATCGTGCATGACATCAGTGGGTGATTTAATGACTGTGCTAACACAGAATCTCTGCTAAGCAGATTTGTTAATGTTAACTGAACTAATATGGGATCCCAACACTTCCAGACTTCTGAATGTTAGATGTAATAAATAATTGAGGGATCTGTATGTACTGCCTCAGCCAAGCTGATGACAGACCAGATGTCACAACATCGTATATGACATCTGGGGTCTGTCTTACCAGAATTTCAATTGGTATCAAAGCAGGCATCCTGTCTGTTTCTGGATGAGATCCATGGGAGATACTCTCTGGTTGTTGGAGGTAGTTGATTGTTTGAACATTCATGTTCATATTGAATGGTCCCTAGAAGTGGAGGATGGACCTATGTGTGGAAGACTGGACCAAACTGACCATAACAGGTGTATTCTCTTGGCAAGGGAAGATGGTGTTACTGATATCCAAATGATTCATGCGGGAGTGAAGAATTTGGGGTGTTTTATTCAGCATATAGCAGGGTACAGAGAAGAAGATTGTCAAAACCTTCATGCGGGAGTGAAGTTAATGATAAGGTATTCTTTGTGCTTATCTGTTTCTTTCTGGTCAGAATATTGGTTAGGTCTTGTTGTGTTGCTTGAAGAAGAAGAAAGCATATTGTTGGATTGTTCAGCTGTAATTCTTGGATGTCATGCTTACAACTGGTTCTGGGAGTAAGCATTGTGTAATCTCTGTTGATATATGGCTATTTTCTGCTGCATAGCATCTGATGCATAATCCTATCTTTGAAAGAAGATCTCTAGGGTTATATGGTTTTCAACAGAATTTGTAGCAGATTGTTTTCAACTTTAGTACAAGTGTCAAAGATACTTGAGATTTTTTCTCAAGTCCACTCATAAAGGCATGGTTATTGAGGTTGAAGAGGTTCAAATGATCAGTGTTCCTCATATTCATCTGCAAAGTGTTTGATGATCTTCAAGATTGTCAAGAATTGTGTGTTCCAAGAAGAAGGAACTGATGGCATACTGGTATGCAACTACCAGTTGAAGAACAGATGTTCTGGTGCTAAACTTATGTAGTGTGAGTACATTTGTTTGGAACCTACTCCTGATCTGGAAGAGGAGACATCTGCCTTTTGTGTTGATTGGTCAGAATACAATCAACTGAACCTTCCATCCCAAATGTCAGTTTTTTTTCAGGCATAATCTTATAGGAGTTGGAAGTAGAGCTCAGTGCAAGTGAAAGGATTCATTCAGGTTTTCTTTTCAAGACCTCTATGAAAATTCAAGATGAGCTTATATCTGGTATGTTCTTTTGATCAAAGGAACCAGATGTGTGAATTGTTTTCTTAATCATAGAACAGTTAGTGGTGAAAACTGAATACTGTGTATCGTGCATAGTGAAGTATGGTTTTGAATATTGTGTGATGATTCAAGGGAGTCAGATTACTGTGTGGAATCTGAGGTATTTTCAGGAGTTATGTCATAAGTGAATCTGTTTCAGAAACCTTGTTGAGATATGGCATATATTATCCCTTAATCATGAATGATGTGTAGCTGACTGATGCAAAGGTTATTGTTTTAGGCCTGAGGTTTATTGAGGATAAATTTTAGTTGTTTTCCGCTGCATGGTATCTCTGTTAACCATGGTTTATATAAGTATAGTATCCTCAACTGGTGTATGAAGTATGTATAGGTATAACTCATGGAGTTAGTTGCCTCTAGTAGGGATGTTGTATAATGAGACTTTTATGTACAATGCATGGATAAGCGGTGTGGAGTTTCCATGATTGTTTGTTTGAGGGGGAGATTTGGTTAACCTCCCCACGTCTGATTCAGCCTTGTGTTTAGTTGGCTATTGAACGGTGTCACATGGGTTCTGGTTGTTGTGTGACACATTTGTAAGGAAAGATTCATCTCTCTCTTTCCTAAGGGTGAATCTAACTGGGAAAGGATTTGAGATCAATTGTTATTTGTGTAAAGTACAAGTATTTAATTGATTATCCTTGGAAGTTCAAGATAACTGATGTTCTTAAAGATGTTGGAACATCTCTTCTTCAAGACCATGTACAGGAAGGATAGTGCAATTGTTTTAAGATCTATCTCTTCGGTGGCAGCAGAAGCATATGATCACTGAAAAAGGTTTCCTGGCAAGAAACATGTTCAGCTT
This sequence comes from Vicia villosa, assembly GCF_029867415.1. Classification (NCBI taxonomy): domain Eukaryota; kingdom Viridiplantae; phylum Streptophyta; class Magnoliopsida; order Fabales; family Fabaceae; genus Vicia; species Vicia villosa. Next base: position 147,769,085 of record NC_081185.1, on the reverse strand, counting down.
TGGAGTGCACAAGAAGAAGAAGACATCATAATCTTGATGGTGGTTACTTGGATCAGTTTATTTCTGATCTAGGTAAGGAAGTGCATTGGCTAATGCACACTGTGAAGTCAAGAACAAGTGGCAATATTCTTGACATCATGGAAATAGCTTTGCTCAAGGAAGTGGCATCCTTGGTACAGCTAGAGGATTAGTCTCTAACTAGTCCTTCTGATGACTCATGCATCAGAGTGTCTGATGTTGTTGGAAAAGAAGCAGGGATTCATAAAAGTGTGAGCTTGGATGACATAACTGCATAACTGCAGGATGGAGGTTGCGTACTCAAACTTGGTTTCACAATCAGGTCTATGAGAGCATTGAACTCTGGTTCTGTAAAGGGAGGAAGTTCTTTCAAGTGGCAGAAGAAGGAGCTGAGTTCAACAGCTAGATGTTAAAACACAATGTGTTGACATTTGGTTCAACATCAAAATCTTAGTTGATGAAGTGGAACATCAACTTATGATAAGAAGATCTAAAGAGTTGAAGATTGGATACTTCAAAAAGATCGCTCTCATTGCAACTCTTTGGAATTGCTGGGTAGAGAAGATGTTACATGTTCTTGTCTTAGAATATCCAAGTTTTTTTTGTAGCTTGAAGTTCATGTTTCACTTGAAGGGTCAGAATATCCTTGAGAGAAGTCTGATAAACGTGGAGAAGTCAAAAAGTGGCATTTGACATTTTCATATGAGGATTCATGAAGGAGGTAATCAAACAGTGGCATTTGGTTCATCTCAGAAGTGGGTTCGAAGGATCAAGATAATCAACATATGGCAGCTGATTATTCTTGAGGATAGTCTTAGACAAATTACTTTTGGGCAGAAGAGTAATAAGTTGAAGACAAAAAGGAGGTGTTTTCTATTCACCTCTTGGAGCTTGTGGTAGAAGTTATGAGCTATCTATGAAAGAGTGCATCTTGTAATATAGATCTTCCATTGTGGGTGACTTATTGTATTCTAATCAAGCTGGTGGCGAAGTGGTATCTAAAGATTATCAGATGGTGTTTTTTGTGTGTGTCGTGGTCATGTCATGCAGAGTAAGTTTTAAGGGGGAGATGTCCGTTGCTTTGGCAACATTTATGGCCAAACAGGGGGAGAAGAGAGTGTCACCCCATATCATATTGAACAAGTTGGTTCTGTTCATGTTATGTGATAGTGTAGCTTGTGGAACTTGTTCAGTACGTCTGATGTTTTGTTTCTCTAATGTGGTGACAGAATGTTTTAGCCAAAAATTTGCCAAAGGGGGAGATTGTAGATGTTTTGATTGGCTGCATTTTGTGGTAAAACATTCATGTGTATTTTGTTGTCTTGACTAAGGTCATGATATGTGGTGTATAGTGTTAAAGGTTATGCAAGTTCTGGTTGTGTAAGCTAATACATGCTGTGTTAGTTGGATGTCATGCCCGACGTCATGACATCAGTATTTGACAGCAGTAGCTGCTACATTTTCTATTCTATTTCTATTATGTTTCCTTATTTATCTCAGTCTTTATTTTGGGAAACTAAAGATTGTGCTGATTGTACATCAGTAATAGAACAAATCATGGGCTGTCTTTTTGGCACCCTGATATGTGAGAAGCAGAGAATTGAAGTGAAGAATACTGTTTGCTGTGATTTATGCAGAACAGGTACAACATCAAGATGTTCTATGGAATGTCACGACATGCTCTGTGACATCAGTATTTGACAGCAGTTACTGTTATATTTAGCTGTCACGCGCCTGCTGAGCTAGAATATAAAGATTCAGTAAGTACTCAAAAGATGCAGAATATTCTTTGGAATATTATGCAATCCTATGTGGCATAGGTTTAGAGATCAAGAGAATCAAGATTAGAATATTGGAGAATTATGCAGTTTCCAATTATGAAGATAAATTAGGAAACTTATGATTGAAGACCTTGTTTTTAGCAGAAAGTTTTCTGTGATTTGTAACAGTAAATAATGCTGTGATTGTAAGCCCAAGTCCAGTTGGGAATAGGTTATAAATAGGAAACTTTGTAACCTAGTTTATTGAGCTAGCCGAGTATTGACAAGATGTAGTTTTTAGGGTTAGCCGTGTAAGTGAACCACCCAGGTTGTGGGATGGTCACTGGTTTGTGCCTCGAAGCCTGTAGGTAAGAGGTTTATTATATTCACTCAGAAGCTGTGAAGCAATGAGTGAAGATTGTGTTCTTGGAACTACTCCATTATGTATATTTAAATTGTTGGTGATTAAGCCGTCGATGCAGTGGCTGAGTTGTTGACTGCTAGACATCATTGCTATGATTGGGAGTGGAATGGAGATATTCCATATCTAGGGAGAACCTAGGTAGAGGGGTCATTGGGTAGTGATTAAGTGAGGAGTTGTAAACTGGGAGTTTAGCTCTGAATTGATACTGCTAATAGTGGACTTCATCCCTGGCTTGGTATGCCCCCAGAGTAGGTTGATTGAACCGAACTGGGTGAACAATTCTGTTGTGTTGTTTATGTTTCTGCATTGTTTATTTGTAAGTTCAGTTTGGATGTCATAACATCGTGCATGACATCAGTGGGTGATTTAATGACTGTGCTAACACAGAATCTCTGCTAAGCAGATTTGTTAATGTTAACTGAACTAATATGGGATCCCAACACTTCCAGACTTCTGAATGTTAGATGTAATAAATAATTGAGGGATCTGTATGTACTGCCTCAGCCAAGCTGATGACAGACCAGATGTCACAACATCGTATATGACATCTGGGGTCTGTCTTACCAGAATTTCAAAATTAAAAAATTGGCTTGTAATATTTTCTTTAGGAATTAAAACAAAATGTATGTTAATTTAGTATTATTACATCCTGTCCACATGAAATCCATAAGTCAATTTTAAACTACCTTGTGAGTTACTTATTTCATGATTTAATCTTTCTCAAAACGTTTATTAATTTTTGACGTGGGATTATAATATCTCATTATTTATTATTTGACAATAATTATATATTTTAATAGCAAATTTTCTATAAATGTGTTTGCTATTGTTTGATTTAGTCATCAATCAAATTTTTTTAAATATCAATGTTATTGAAACTTATAAGTTTAAATATATACATATACATAGAAAAAAAATTAAATGTGCCAAAAACAAAATCTATTATTTTATTTAAAAATTTTAAACTTATTTATTAGTATACCATCTCCTAATAAAAATTTATGTGTATTCTAAAGAAATATTTTATATTTTATATTAAAAATTATATATTAGTATATTTTTTTGACAAAATTATATATTAGTTCATTAGAGTGTTAAAATTTGTGATATACATTGTCTTCAACTAAATTTATAATTGTATGAATGATTCTAAAAAATTAAGAAATTTTATCGATGGAAAAGATTAAAAAAATTATTGTTGTATTTGTCGAAATATTTCTAAACAATTATTTGATTTTTTTTAGTTCTTATGCTACGATTTAAATAATTATTTAAAAAAAATTTATACTTTATTTTATAATGAGCGTATTATTAAAATAGAACAGGGCCTCTAAATAGTTCGGGCCGGCCCTGGTCATAGTAGCGTTACAAAAGAAATAAATGAAATGAAACAGCGTCAAGAGCAATCTCCCGAACTTCTAACGATATCCACTTTGATCTACTTCGATACTCATTCTTTGTGAAACTTAGTACTATTGTCTCTCAATATAGTTTTGATATGGGAAAATAACAATAGCCATCCAACTCAAAGGAGTATTCGGTTAACAAAATGGGCTTCCTTTGACGTTAAGAAAGGTCTGCACCACCTTTTAACCGAAGAATTTTTTCGTTCAGTTGATATTCTTTTCTATCAATTTGTTAATTGATAAGAGTTTTGCTTAGTAGATTTGTCATGTTTCACTTGATTTGTCTTTGCCTCAAATTCGCTAATCAAATATGATTTTGCTTAGTGAACTGCGTGAAAGTTTTTCTCTCTCTTAGCTTTCATTGAGTCTTTCATACCCAATACCCCAAACCAAATGAAATTTAGTATCAATTTATATCAATTAGGACAATCTTAATTTGTACATAAATTGAAAAGTTTATGAATATTTTATGTTCAAATAAATTAAATAAATGCTTAAAATGCAATTGATTTTCAAGTAAATTATACATATATTACCAAGTACTTGGGATTATCCCTCATGATTGGTAGATGTAGAAAAGGCATTTTCAAGTTCATCGTAGAGTTGAAAAGAAAATTATTCTTAGAGGAGGGTAAATGTCTCTCAAGAGTAGGGAGAGAAGTACTCATCATATCAGTGTTACAATACATTCCATACTACGTCTTGAATACATTTTTTATTTCGACTTTTCTCTCTAACAAGAAAAATTATAAATCAAGCTAGAGGCGTATATTGGCTCTCTTAGGAGAAGCTCTTCTTGCAGAAAAATGGTGGTGGCATGGATTTTAAGAGCATTAGGTGCTTTAAATTATGCAATGTTGGAGATGCATGCTTTAATGACAAATTCAGGTAACATTATCACTCAACTACTAAAAGCCATATATTTTCTTACAAGTGATTTTTTATTTATTTCAACATTAATCACAACTCAAATCAATGGGTGTAGGATGGGAAATGATGCTCGAAAAATTGTATACTTGTTGTGTCAAGTATTTAAGTTGGACTTTCTCACCGTCCATTTTAACTCACGTTTTCTTCACACTTGCTTTCACAAGTTCCCTTCCTAGGGGATAAAACTATTCAAAACAAAATATAACACTAAAGTGAACAGTTCAGTCTGTTCTAATTTAAATCTTAATTTAAAACCCATGCACTTGATTGAATATTTTACTTCCACTACCAATTTCAAACAATCACAGACCTCATTTTGTTAGACAAATCCACAAATAAAGAAAAACTCAAAACTTCCTAAAAATCAACAGACAAAAAAGATGACAGAAGGAAAACAAAATTTATGGCATGGCCAAATTGAGAAAGAAATGAATTAGACAGGAATTCTGATCTGTATGCAGGGCACGAAAAAATAAAACTCTACTACTAAAAAAATAGAATCAGCAATCTGAGGAGGGAGAGCATGGATTCATAATAGAGGGAAAATGAAATTGTAAAGCTAATGTAGCTATTTAAAGGAAACAAAAACAACAAAATTCTTAACATCAGAAGTTCTGTCAGTATCCTAAGTAGAGCAGTGCACAACAATAATAATCATAAAAAGAATCCTGACTCACAAGATAATGCATTGCCTCTTTAAGGTAGAATTCTTATTTCCGCATTTCAGTCGCTCCATGTGCAAAATGACACCTTTCTCCAAAAGTACAAGATCCTTTTGTAAAATTCTCACACAATTTTGTCTTAAAGTTGCTTCCATGATTTCCATGATGATGGCCAGGGGCACCAGGAGGACCTTGGGTTGTTTTAGGTGGTGCAGACATTTTCAGGGTCATCAGTAAATCCTTCACCATGTTACTTGCATCCTTAATTTGTTCAAAAGTTCCCTCAAGTTCAATGTTCTTAAGATTTTGATCAGATTCATGCTCTCGAATCGAAAGCTTAGCTCCAGTTTGGCGACAGATCTGTTTTGAGTTCACACCACCCTTACCAATGATTGCTCCAGCCATGGAAGCTTCCACACTGATCTTGGCAGTGGCAGTGGCACCAAAGCTGGTAGTTGGACCAGGAGGAGGATCCATCCGGTGACCACCCATACGACCTACATTGGGGGGTCCCGCGTGACGGTGATCATCAAATGATAGAGCTACAGGCTTTCCAAGTTCCCATTCACCATGAGCGAAATGACATTTGTCGCCGAATTTGCAACCTTCAGCAGTGTTAAACCTGTTGCATATGCGACTTTTAACAGCAGATGGTGCAGATCCATTGTGTGCATGAGCATGTGGTGGGGCTGCAACATTTCTTGGTGCAGGAGGTGCTGCGGGTGTTAGATTCATCATATGGGCAACAGCATTAAAACCACCAGGAACATAGTGCAAGAAATGGCATGTCTCACCAAATGGGCAACCAGAAGTGCTGCAAGAACAAGAATAATTCAATTAATTACGATGAATCAATACTAACAATCACCCATATATGCCTATTCTTATCCCTTTGAATAACAGTATCAAAATAAACTCAGATCCATGGATTACTTGACATAATTTATGAAATGCTAAGCTCATAAAGTTCCAAAATATCGTTGGTCCTCAAAGATTAAATAAATGAAAAAGCTAAGACTTGACACTAAGCTCCTTAAAGGAAAACATACAACATAAACACTTGGTCAAACAGTATAAGGAGACATGTGTAATATGGGACAAGTTTAACAGGCCAACTTTAAAAGGATCAAACAGGAACACCTATACAACACTTCAACAAAAACAGGAACACCTAACAGTAAACATGCCAAATTCTTGAACACATGAGTACCCTAGGATTGTCCAAAATTTGATAGGGAACAAATTATAGGAAGCCCCTTAGAGGATAAACTGGCATTTATAGTAAACAACAGAAATTTTTCCTAAAATATCCATATGAAAGTTTCCAATAAACAAAAGAGGGTGGCTTTTCGTCATTTGTTTCTTGATGGAAGATTCATACAATTAGAAATTGGGATTGAATCAATTGTATCTTGTTCAAGGTTTAAGGGTGACCCAAAAAATGTCTTTATGTTCTTCAACTAACATGTATAATACAAAATTAATCAATTAAATGTACCTTTTGACACCATACCTGACCCAACCAATCAAAATTCAATTCAAGTTACTTGTCAGTCAAAGTTCAATTCCAGTTACTTAGTCGATACATTACCCATCAAAAGGTTGGTTCATAAACAAGCAATAAAATCCTGAAAGCTTGATGTTTAAGTGATTAAAGTGGTAAGCAATTAACTAGGCTGAAAGGTAAAACATGAGTGGAAAATGGTCAATTAATCATCAATGATAGCGGTCTCTATCCCAACTATCGCCCTGTAAATTGTTGTCTTTTAAGTAGTAGTCCGTTAATAAACCACTATTTAGTTTACGTGTTTAGACATCAGTGTGTACCTGTATATAAGACTTTCATATACTCAGTTAATTAGCAAAATTGCATAGTTTAGTTTTAAGAAAATTAAGCATTTCACTCTTATAATAATTATAATATAATGCTATTAAAAGTAGAAAATGCTGCATTTGAAATTATATTTTAGTTAGACAGGGGTAGATTATAACCTGAAAAACTTGGTACATGGCTTCGATTTGCTTCCTACACCAGTTGATAAGGACTGCATTTCTGTTGCAAAACATTATTACTTATTCTCAGTTATCATTCCCTCCTTTATTAATCTCTTACGCTATACCGAAAAAACTATTAACAATTTTTAAAATATTTTTATAGTGACACAATTTTTCATTTTTCGAAGAAACGGTGGCAATTACATTGATTTATAATTTATTAGGTTTTTCATTGCCCCCAACTACTGAAAATTTTGACCAATCTGAAACAATTTAAGTTGTATGTACACTCGAGTGAGAGTTTATTGTCTCCCCAATAATTTGAAGATTTTAGTGAAACTTTTTCCGGATGAAAAACATCAAATTACAGAGAGGACGTAACAACACTAAGCATAAAACAGAATAAGCTAAAATAAGCTTGAAAGTAAGTGTATAAGGCGAAGCATGCAAATTAAGAGTATAAAACATGCAAAACGAAAGAGGGAAGAAGAAGAAAGAACAAACCTTGTCTGGATTTCTTGTATCCGCCATTGGTGTTAAAGCCATGTTCGGGTCTTCCTCTTTTGCGGGTATCCATAGATCGAGATTCGGAATGAAGAAGAAGCTCAGACAGAAGACTCCGAAAGAGGAGATCTTGTGAAGAATGAGGGAACGAAGGCGCGTTAAGAAGAATGGAGTAAAACCCTAACCCTAGCGAAACTGGAGAGAAGAAGAGGGTTTTGGAGAAAGGAGAAAAAAGTGAAGGCGGTGGCTGAGATAAAGGGAGCGAAAAAAGAACGAGAATGAATAATAATAATAATGATTTATTTATTTTGCAGTGTTACAGCGGTGTCGCTTTTAAATGTGGAGATTTTAAAATTAGGGTTATAAATTTTAAGTTGGATTTCCGCCTAGGTCCTTTCCTTTCACGTGACGTGCTTTGATGCCCCATTATCTCACGTGCCCCCTTTCCCTTGTCACATGGCATCTATCTATATCTATATCAGACTTAATTTTTTTCATTCATTTAATTTAATTAATAATTTTATGCTATTCTAATTTTAGATATGATTCAGTTTTTTAAATATAATACTATTTAGTTTTTAAATTAAATGTTATCCAATTTTAATTTTAAGTATGTTGAGGTGTTGTATAAGTTTCATTCTGATTATAACTTCATTTTTTTTAGATGTGGTGTTCCACTCCAAAACCATGGGCTTCATCTTTTTAGATTTGAGATAGCTTGGATCAATCATTTAAAATACTTTAATATAGTTTTGACTGTTTGGGAGAAATTTCATATGACAATGTAACTTGTCTTTAAAATGTGTAGCACGATTATATCATTTTTAATAAGGAGTTTTTTTTTGGCAATATCAGCAAAAGAAAGCACAACATTGAGAAGAGATTCAGATGTATCAAACGCTCTTGGGAGAGAATAGATTCGACATGACTAGTTTATCTCTAATAGAAGCTTCAACAAGAGTATGATGAGATTTTGGCGCAAGAGAAGATCCATTAGTATAAAAAGGCTTGAGATGATTGGATTAAATTGGGAGATCGTAACACTAAATTTTTTCATGTCAAGACAATATTCAGGCGAAAGAGAAATAAAGTCCATGGTCTTCATCTTGTTAATGGTGTTTGGTGCAATGATGATCATATTCTCGTGGAAGAAGTACTAACATCCTTTCAAGGCCCATGACCCTAATGGATTCCATTCCATGATATTTTCTTTTAACATTTTATATCAGATGTTTTTGTTATAGGTAGCTTTCACTCCTCTCTTTCTAAGATTCTTGTCGCATTAATTCCTAAAATGGGTTGCCCCAAAATATTAAGGAATTCAGGTTCATTAGCTTGTACAACACTATTTACAAGCTTATTACAAATATTATGGTTAACCTAATGCGTCCTTATCTAAATTAGACATATGGACTCTTCCAGAATACTCCCTTCATTCTTTTTTATAAGTAAATTTAATTTTTTAAATTTATTTAATAAATGATGTATTTCGCCTATATATAGACTTGATATATCATTTAATCAATGTATCTAAAAAGTTAAAATTTCCTTATAATAAGGAATAGAGGGAGTAGTTTTTTATGCATAAATTTAAAATGAAAAAAGTTGATATAGTATCCAAAATAGATCTTGAAAAGGCCATGATCATGTTAATTAGGATTTTTTTTAAATTTTGTTTGAAGCGAAACGATTTTTCTCCCAAAGTTAATAATGTATTGTGTATCCAAAAATATCCACATAAGTCTTGTTGTTTTTTGGTATTTGAAAATATTGCCACAAAGAAAATTATTAGGAAGAGTTGCATACTAGGTCGTTTTCTTTAAGACGTTTCGTCGTACTGTCATTAATTATGCAACGCAGTTCGAGATTCGACGACGTCTCTAGGATAAAACAGCCCGTTCAGATAATACGACAATCACTAGCACTATGATGTATCGTTCGAATTTCACCTTCAGATGGTATAACAATCAGTCGTAGTATGTGAAATAAATTCCAGTCGAAAATCAGAAAAGAAATATTTAGATGAAGCAGAGTAGAGAGAGAACAAAAAATTTGATTGTGAATTCTGGAGTCGTTTGCAAATGAATGGAAGGACACACTTTATAGGCAACAGATCCAAACGAGTAAAAAAGTCGTGGGCGAAAAAACCGTGGGAGAGTGGAACCGGCCTGGTCAAAAGTAGCTGTTTTTCACTTGGTCAACAAGTCAGACCTATGACACGGAGGCGGCGCGCGTCTTGATGGCATATGGGTGTGTCCTCACTCCTTTACAAAATTGTAGGGGTCCTTGAGCCCAACAACAATTGTCCAAGTTAGAATATATATATATATATACACTACTAATATTATACTAGTTCTTACTTGTGCTCATTTATTGCCCTTTTAATATCAATATATCATTTCAACTCTCACTCTAAGTTAACATCATTCCAAGAGTTCTAACAAGTCTCCAATTGATATTCTTTTAACTCGGAGCACCAGAAATCAACCATAAATTCCTAAATTTTCATATTTGATGTGTTTAAATTGAAAATCAGAACCAACTTGCTATTGAATCGCAGCACACACGATATCAAAATGAAAGCACCATCATCAATATTGAAATGAGTTTGTAATCTAGGCATATGATGGGCAAAACAAAATTTGTAAACCATAAACTCGTGCAGAATGTCTATATTCTGTACATCATAAATTTGTACATTATAATAAAACCATAAATTTGAGTCTTCAAACTACTGCACTGCAGGTACTGATCCACTCTAAGTTTGTGTTTGAATATTCCTATGCGGCATCAACTCCTCCCCAACAACAGAGCGAACCATCAACTGAGAATTCAAAATAGTAGAAGAATAGATGATGTTACATGACAAAAAACTAGATTGAAGTTTCTCAAGTTCGTTTAGCAAAAGTTTACTGGGGTACATAATCAAAACATAACAGATATTAGTTGACAAAGGAGCTCCCTTTCTCTTGAATGTTTTGCTTCTAATTGAAAACCATGTATGTAAAAGAAATTTAGAGGGAGATTGTACACTGAAGTTCAATAAAATTTTAAAAGACCCAACTGTTTTTGCAGCTTTCTTCATAACATATGTTAACTCCGATAAACCCATCAAAATGATATGTATGAAGGTCTAAAAACTATAAAGCATAGACAACTTCAAAAACATGGGCAGTCTCAAAAAGTCACTTGATTGAAAAGGTATAACACAACTCCACTTTTAGGATTCAAATAGAAGAGCCATGAAGTATAAAAAAGTTATAACTTGTAACTACACACAAAAATACACAAAAAGTTAAAAGATAATTTAAAAGAAGTTCTTTGCAATACCTTCCAATCAATATAGTCAAGTCGGAACACAAAGTGGCTCAAAGCAACATCCTTAGAAATTACTGATTTTGCGGCGGGAGCATTCCTTGGCGCTGAAAAAGTACAAGTCCTCGAAGAAAAGATCAAGTTAAAATCAAGAGTAACGTATGATGAATTTTAAGAGAAGATTGGAATAAACATTTTTAAAGTGGCTCACAAACTAGATGTCGTCCAGCCTTGTCCACTTTGATTTCAGCTCGCCCATCTTTGACTAAAAAAGAGAGAGCAAATAAGTTCTCTACCGTTTGCGCAAAAGAGTTCTTATTCAAAACCAAATTTTCAAGCTTGACAGATCTATTCTTCCTTAAGATGTTAAACATAGTTAACATAGTTTTATCAGTTTCATTTCTCTCTTTTCTTGAACCTTCATCAAGCTGCAAGAGGATTTAATGCAAAAAAAGGAAAAATGATTAGTATATCATAATTGTAAGTTATAACAGATGCTGCATTTACACATTCTGAACACTAGTGAAGAGAAAATTCTCTGTTGTATTAATTCCATTCTCGACTTAGGCCCAAATCTTCGTGAGTCGTGACTATCTTACAACAAATAAATGGGCGACGGACTGCTAGAGATTAGCGGAAAATTGAAAAGAATCAAGGATGCATCATTAATTACTCTCAATAACTCAACATTCAATGAATACCTATTATATTTTCTGTATTATACTTTTTTCCTAGCAAAAACTACATATTCAGAGAAGAAGTTTTACCTCTTCTGGCCGTGCCAATTCGGTAGGCTTCAAACGCTTTTTTCTATTAACCGTCTTCTGTTTTAATTTTGTATCCATTGGGCCGATCCTGAAGAAGCAAAATTGGAAAAAACAATATTCCAGGAGATATTTAAGCATATTCGGAAAAACAACCTGCAAGATAAAGATTTTTATGGACATTACATTGTATAACACCCATATCCCCCTCCAAAAACACTTGAAACTGCAACTCCAATGTCCTTCCAAGCTATTGAGTTGCAATCTTTTCTACTAGCACTTGTTCCACCTCGTTTTCCAAATTTTTCAATAAGGCTGGTGACAAAGTCTGAAGGAGTGAGTCCATCTCTAGAATGACCTTTTGCAGATACTACCAAGGATTTGGTTATGTCCAAAAGAGCATGTGCGTCAGCTACTTGTTCTCTTGTTGTTGTGACTGAAAAAAGACAGAACAGTAAACCAATATATGTATGTGCGCCTCTGTATATCCTTAAGTGTTGGAAAAATATACCATATAGAGAGACAAAAGAAAGCTGCATTTGCATAAAATTAATATTTAAATATAATAAACAAAGAAAATCAGGGAAAACTTAGGGTTCATGTAATACTGTAGTATGAATCACATTGGAATCCAATAATTTTGTTTACCTTTTTGGGACAGAGTGATAATTATTTTTTTGTAAAATCATTTGATATTATTCTAGAATATTTATTTGATTACCTTATAAAATTTAAAGTAAAAGTTTCAAAATGTTCATACAGAATTTTGATGATGAAATTCATTTAATTGATGAAAAGATAATGCACCACTTTGCCTAGACATGAATCATCTCCTTCAATATCTTATGGTTTCTAAGGATAATTTAGTTTCTTATCCGCTTTAGTTTCAATGACACATTTTATATTTATCAATTAGTAGAGCAATTCAAAATTTTCAAAATATTTCTTTTGCATCTAGACGAATGTAATTACTACTAAAAACTCATACACAATTTTGAGTATTAGAGTTTGAAATCTGGTGATAACGTCTAACCTGATAAAATCGGCTTCTGCCAATTGAATTATGATTTGCAAACTATTTCTAAATACTTCTAATGCAATGAGTTTACTTATCAATATTTCTTAGTGGATAAAATATTGGCTATTTCTATCTATGAAAGACATTCAAGATGACATAATAATAGAATAAAATACTATAATTGAATGTAATCATACACTGCGAACACTCACGAACAGATCTTTGATTCTATAATTCAAATACAAATTCAAATTCTCGAAACTTTTTATTCTCATCATATGGCACAAGGATATAAGTAAATTAAGAGCTGCAAAATAAACAATAAACAATTAAAATCGGCGAAATTAATACCTGACTGGTGTAAGTTCTCAATTTCATTGAAAATCGAACCAAATACTTCAGAGTCAGTCTTCGCAATATTCTCCATTTCATCTGCGAAAAATCCACAATGTAAACAAGCAAATAAGTTTTGAACTATAAACGACAACAATAACACAAATTTTGCAGTCGTTTTCTCATTTCCACCTTTTCTAATATGAAGGATCCATAGGCAATCAATGAGGTCAAATATCAAACACGCAGAATGCAATAACAGAATCAGTGTTAAATAAGATTAAATTACCACCGTGAATCATGTTCTTGACGGCGAGGTACTTCGAGCGGAGAGCTCTGCGGCCGTTACTAGTTTGATAATCATCGTCATTGCTGTTATCACTGATATCCAATTCGCGTTTCATGCTGATGATGTGATCAATGTGTGATCGAGATATCGAGTTTTCGAACGAGTGTTAAATCGATTTCGAAAGCATTAAGACGGTTATGATCGGAAAATGGAATGTAACGGTAATGAGTGAAAAAAGAAGAGAGTGGAAAATGAACTGAGAGAGGGTAGTATATGTAGCGGCAAGGAGTTGAAGAGTCTTATGAGATACGTTTGGGTTTGAGAGGGAGGCGTGCATTCCAAGTTTTGAAATGATGTATATATAGTGTGGGCTTTTTTCTTTTTTGGACACTCATAGTGGGCTTTTGTGTGAACAATTTCCTTTCATGCTTTCATTTCTTGTCATATGATATTTATTAACATTTATTATTATGGTATCTTATTTAATTTAAAGCAATTTATTTCCTTATAAAATAGAAAGAATAGAGTATGTTTGTCAAAAAAGAAAAGAAATGATAGAACATGTATTAAGTTTGTTACCACTTGTATTGAGCATACTGTCTTTTGATAGATTGTATTGAAATTAACACTCAATACTTTAAATTTTTTTATATAATTATAATACTATTAATCACTAATTTATCTTTACACTTTTTTAACATTATCGTTAAAAGTCAAATATTTACACAAAAAATAATTGATTTATACCAAGTTTGTTAGTATTGTCCTTATATAACTTCTTTATACTTTTTTAACATTATCGTTAAAAGTCAAATGTTTACACAAAAGATAATTGATTTATACCAAGTTTGTTAGGATTGTCCTTAAATAACTTCTTAACAGGTGTTCTTTTCTAAGAACATAAGGATCAATAAGGCTATTGAAATCAATACTGTACAAGAGATAGGAACTATCTCGAATTTAGGCCATAACCTAGGAATTGCTCTATTGCACCATCGAGCTTCGAAGGAAACTTATTTGTTTATCCTTGATTACATAAGGAAAAACTGTTAGGTTGAAAGTCTTACCGTTTATCTTTTGCTCGTAAGGTTATTTTGGCATGATAATTTCTCTATCTCTCAATTCTAGGATATGAAATTGATTCTAGGATAACCGTGTGTAATTAAGTTGCTTTCTTATTTGTCATTTTTTTATTATTATATTGAGTCCCTTGCAAAAAACTTACTCATCTTTTAAAATAATGTTTACACACATAAAACAGTCCTTTGACCAAAGTCAATGAATTTGACTCGAATCAAAAGAATGTATATTTGAATCAAATAAATTTGTTCAATATGATTAGGATAAAGCAATGTCCTGATTTGAATAATAGGAAAAACATTTTCTCAAAAATTGAATTTGGGAAGCATGATTCAAATCATGAAGGTTATACTAAATTTTTTGTTTTGTTTTGGAAAACATGATTCAAACCATGTATGTGTGTGATTCAAATCATGAACTGTTTTTGCCAAATTAATTCAATTCATAAAACATGATTTGAATCATGTATATGTATGATTTGAGTCATGTCTATGTGTGATTTGAATCATAGTTCAAAATTTTAGCCTTTTTGTTTACTTGATTTGATTTATTTTCTCACTTGATTTGAATCAATATTATAATTTTGAATCGAATCATAAGGCTATTTTTCACATTCTCTATCATATACAAAAGTATTTTATCTTCATTATTTTCACAATAACACTAATGTAGAGATTTTTTTAAAAAAATTCATTTCTTCCTTAAACACCACAACTTCATCTTGTGTGTGTGAGTTGTGAGAAATTCATTAGAATATTAATAATTGATTGATTGTTTCTAGAAGAAAATCTATTATGAGATTTTGGTAGTGTATTTCTTGAGAAGAAAAAGAAGGTTCTTCTTCCAATGCATTTGGGTTTCTTGGATTCATTTTTCTTGAAGTATTATATGCTAAGTGATTTCGAGTATGCAGTTCGACCATCATGGTTCCATATCTTTCAGAGTGCGTCATCCGGTAGTCTGACTTCTGTCACACGATATGTCACCACCCTTCTGTCTCCGCTCCTCTCGGGTTGACCCGTAGGCAAATATATGACATCTTTGTTGACTATGAACAACACGTGGTTTCGGAAAAGGCTCGAGCGACCCGAGTAGAGAGAGACTAGAGTTGCACCGATGAGTACATCACGTGGTTTTTCACAGTATCACACCCCTACATGGTCCCCACTGCATCGGGATCACCGCCTAGACCAGCTCATCGGGAAATATTACAGGAGCAACAGTCTCAGTGGAATCACACTCAGGTTGTGTTTCCTCATTGTCGTTAGATAATTGAGATAGGGCGGGCATGCATTGAGGGAGGTTTCTTCCTTGAGGGGACTAGTGTCAGGCGTATAATGGATGACATTATGAAGGTGCATATGGGGCACTGGTGTACCGCATACATCGCGCCGGAACGAGTGAGATAATAGACGGTAGAGGCAAAGGAGTCGGAAGAGGATGTGGTAGACGCAGAGGAGGCGCTATAGGCAGATGAGAGGGTGCAGATGTTGTTTGACACACACAGTAGTGGCCATGCTGATTATTTTGATGTTTGTATTTTGATTACATTGATGCACTTTTTTGATTATGTATATGACATTTGACTATTTGGATGATGTATATAATGTATTATTTTGATGTACTGTATAACATTGAGTAGACATATCACTATTTTGATGTACTATATTTTGATGTATTATTCTGTAGCACAAAAAAATTGTAGTTTTAGAGTGAAACATAGTTGGTTTAAAATATAGCATAAGGTTTCGTAGGTACATCTACGGAACATTATGTTTTTAAAATGTTTCGAAGGTATGTCTACGGAAGCTTCTCTAAACTGAATTAATTTGCATTTTCCCAATGTTTACCATTTTACACTACTTCTGTAGATGTAGCTCCAGAAAAGAGAAAATTCTAAATAAAAAAATGGTACTTCCTAATTTGTATCCTCGAAAGCAGGACGTGTTAGTGTAATTGCGTCACATATCTAAGAGTATCAAGAGGTGGATTAAGATATTGCCTTAAAGAATTGAGGCTCAAACCCTTTTAAAGGTAAATGTGGATGCATTTGTTCACAAAACTCAAAATTTATTAATAAAGGAAAAAGTACTAGTGGTTTTATGGCAACATTGGTGCAGATAGTAAGTAGTATTCTTCAAGTGGAAACATTGGACTCTCCTCCACATCATGAGGTTGGCGCTTAATCAAATTATTCAATGTGATTGGTGTTTCTCATTTTATTTTATCTATTAACATTATTTTTCAATATTTTTTCACAGACTAAAAATTACATTTATTTTTTTTAAGGATTAAATTAAATATCACCATTTTTTTAAAGACTAAAATGGTTCTCACTACTAATAGTCATCCTCTTCTATTTTATTATTTCTAGAGACTACAAATTACATTTTTTTTAAGGACTAAATTAAATCATTCCCTTTATTAATGATTAAAATGTTTTTCACTTCTAATACTCTTCCTCTTTTTTTTTTTTGGTAATAAGAAGGGTCAAAGCCCAAAGAAACAAAATTACATATCTAGAAAAATGCTCATCATGACTATCGTTCTCCACTAGGTGAATCAACCAAGGAGGTAACTCACTATAAAAGATAGTATCTCCCTGCAATTTTTTACCCTCACGAGCAAGTAAATTAGCACAATTATTAGTCTCCTTATAATTATGGTGAATATCCACGGTATCAAATCTATTCATCATATTGATGATTTGGGATATCAAACTCCCGCAAGCATATTCTTCTTACTCCCTCTAAGGATACACTCCAGTGCCTTGCATGAATCCGTCTCAATTTCTACCCTCCTAAAATCAAGCTCTTCAACCAATTTAAGGCCAATGTAAATGCTCCACATTTCTTCCATTAAAGGGCTACAAACACCTATGCATTTAAAAAAACCTCCAAGCCAAAGCCCCTGATCATCCCTAACAATACTGCCACAACCCGACATGTGATAACACGAAAATGTGTCGTATATTTAGCTTAATTTACATGCATTATTATTCTATTTTATTTCGGTTTTATTATTTTATTTTGTATTATGCCGGTATTTCTATTTGTTTTCAGGAATTTATTTAATCGGAGCTCGCAAAAGAAATAGCCGGAAAAAGGACTTAAAATGGAAGAGAAATTGCTTAAAAGGATATTTAAATAAGGAGGTGCAAATAGAAGAAGGAAAGAGGCCCAAAGCAATGCTGAAGCAAGAAGCCCATATGCGCAAGAGTGAGTTGCACGTGACGTGGGGCACCCTGAGTTCCACGCCGGCCGGCGCACCCCCCTCTCTGCCGTTCGGCACCCCCTTAATATTGGTGTGTGACGTTAGTCACACACCCAGGCCCAGAAGACGCAGCTTTCCAACTCTCCTCCATTTTCTCCTCCGAAAGAACAGCAATAGCTACGGAACGTGATCAAACCCAAGAATCTGCAACTCTATAAATACCCCTCAAGAATCATTGAGAGGGTTACGCAATTTTTACCCTACTGCCGTCAAGTATTTCTTCTGCAATTTCCAGATTCTGTTCTTATTTCCTACCCGCTCCCGGCAATAGATTTCCACACCGGAAACTCTATTGCGATTTAGTTTTCTTTATCAGCCTCAGATTTAGTTTTAGTTTTAGCGTCGAATTTAATTTTCAGAACTCAATTTCAGTACCGGATTCAAGAACCAGTGCTGCTCTGTTTCAAATTCAGTTTGCTATATTAATTCAGGTTTATTTATTTGCATTTAATTATCATTGTCAGTTTATGTTAGTTTATAGAATTATGCCTGGATCATTATTTACATGCTATATCTATCCTGTTCCGTTTATTAAAACAATGTCCGGCTAAATACCTTTTATTGGTATGTAAGGTCACATAACCGAGGGAGTCGAGTAACACTGTCGATGTAGTTTATTAATTGAATTTATTTGTCTGGCTGATATTTCTATACGCTTAATTAAACTGTTTTGTAACGAGAGTTAAAAACAATAGAAGTTAGGATCAATAAAAACGAGAGTTTGAGATTTTAACTGGACCTTAGAAATTAGGCGTTAAACTTAAATACAGCGAGAGCGCTTTAAGGGTAATTAGTTTTCATTGGTTTTCAAAAATCACTTTGAACTTTAATTGATACAGCGAGAGCGCTCGCTTAGGTTTAATAGTGAAATCATAATCAATAAACACGAGAGTGTGAGAGGAGGGTTTTTAAACTAATAATTTCTATAGAAAAGTGATTTTAAATTACGATCCGCATCGATGGCTTACTAGATCCCCGAAGTCCGACCATTGTATACCGATATTATTATCCTAGATTTAATTTAAAAATATTTCTTTTTAATTCCCGTCTGATCAATAATCAATCAAATATTAGCCTTAGATTTACGTAGTAGCGATTAACTACATTAGGTCGATTCTTAGTCCCTGTGGGTTCGATATCTTTTAAAACTACGCGATAGACTGTGCACTTGCAGTCATAATCACAGACATACCCCATGGTCGCGATCAAGTTTTTGGCGCCGTTGTCGGGGACTAATTTAGTCGATAATCGTATTTAACTGCTACGTTGTAGAGACTAAGGCAAACTTAATTATTCTAATTCCCTTTGTGCATGCCAAGTACTCGCTCTCGAAGCGAAGACTTAGCGCTGCCAATTCCTGAACCGGAGCGTTCTATCACTGTATCACGTCGATTACAACGTACTTGCACTCTTGTTCCTACTACTACATATGAACCAGTTGAAGAATCAAACATGGGAGAACAGCCGCGTCCTCTCAAATCTTACGCTATTCCTTCACAAGCTGAACCTCACAATAGCATTGCTCCTCCTGCTATTGAGGCGAATAATTTCGAGCTAAAACCATCGTTGTTGTCAGCTGTACAACATAACCAATTTTCTGGAAATGCGACGGAGGATCCTAATCTTCATTTGTCAGTGTTCCTGCAATACGCAGACACTGTAAAAACAAATGGTGCCAGTTTAGAAGCTATCCGACTGCGCCTTTTTCCTTTTTCATCGAGGGATAGAGCTAGAGCTTGGCTTCAGTCTTTACCCGCCAATTCTGTCACGACCTGGAATGAACTTAAGAAAGTCTTCCTGGCAAGTTATTTTCCACCTAGTAAGACCGCCATGCTAAGAGCCCAGATCAATGGGTTTAGACAAAAAGACAACGAGTCTTTATTCGAAGCGCGAGAGAGATGCAAAGACATGCTTAGACTTTGTCCACACCATGGTTTTGAACAATGGTTAATTATCCATACCTTCTACAATGGTCTACTCTACAATACGAGACTTACGATTGACGCTGCCGCAGGTGGCGCACTGATGGATAAAGAATATGCCGATGCCTACGCACTTATCGAAAGCATGGCTCAAAACCATTATCAATGGGGAAGCGAGAGAGCTCGGTCAGAGAAAACTTCTGGAGAGAAATCTTCAACGAAGAGTGGGATGTACGAGATAAGTAGCCTCGACCGCGTTAACGCCAAAGTCGATGCCCTAACTCAGAAGATTGAAAACCTCACTATAGAACCTGTAGCCGCCGTGGCTGTTGTTTCCCCAAATTGCGAAATATGCGGGATGTCTGGACATGCTGCCCCCGAGTGCCAACTTTTGGCAGGAGTTTCCCCTGAACCAGTAAACTATGCTCAAGGAAACCCCTACTCAAACACGTATAACCCAGGATGGAAGAATCACCCTAATTTCTCGTACAAGAACAATAATGCTTTGTACGCACCTGGTCAAGCACCCAGTGTACCACCTGGATATCAAAAGGCACCATTCGCTGCTCCTAACGTCCCTGGGAAGTCTAACTTAGAAATAATGATGGAAAATTTCATAGCCACTCAAACTCAGACTAATAAGGATTTCATAAACCAGAACATGCACACTAATGAGCAAATCAAACAGTTAGCGACTAAACTAGACACGTTGGCCACTCACAACAAGATGCTCGAGACACAAATCTCTCAAGTGGCACAATAACAAGCACCTACTACCGCACCTGCTGGGACATTTCCAAGACAGCCACAACCAAACCCAAAGGGACATGCTCATGCTATTATTCTGTGAAGTGGTAGAGAGATGGATGAACCGACTGACCCTAGGCTTAAAAACCCTGCTATGTTCCAAAGCCCTAGGAAGACAACTGAGGAGGAAAGTAGACCCAAAGATAAACCGAGTGATCCGAAAGAGAGAGAGGACAAAGAAGGCGAGGCGGATGAGAAAGAAGCGCCATACATACCTCCATCACCTTATAAACCACCTATCCCGTACCCTCAAAGGCTCGAGAAATCTAAAAACATAGGGCAATTTAAGAAATATGTCGAACTTCTTAAACAGTTAAACATCACAATTCCGTTTACAGAAGCCATTACCCAAATGCCCTCATATGCTAAGTTCCTAAAAGAAATCCTATCGAATAAGAAGACATTAGAAGACAACGAGACCATAACACTCACTGCTGAATGTAGTGCAATAATTCAAAATAAAATGCCACCTAAGCTGAAAGACCCAGGAAGTTTCTCCATACCTTGCAATATAGGAAAATTTGTCATAGACAAAGCTTTATGCGACTTAGGAGCTAGTATTAGCCTAATGTCTTTGTCCATTTGCGAGAAACTAAACATGGGAGATCTAAGACCAACCAAGATGTCAGTACAACTTGCAGACCGATCTGTCAAGTATCCTGTAAGAGTTCTTGAAAATGTACCCGTCCGCATTGGACAATTCTACATCCCTACGGATTTCATAATTATGGACATGAAGGAAGACGTCAATACTCCTATAATCTTAGGAAGACCTTTTCTAGCTACCGCAGGAGCCATTATAGACGTAAAGAAAGGCAAGTTGACATTCGAAGTAAGTGAGGAGAATGCCGAGTTTATTCTAACACAATTCCTTCAAGCCCCAACTATAGAAGAGACATGTTATCTGGTGGATGTTATTGATGAATGTATAAGAGAGATAGGACTATCAGAATAATCTTACTCTGAAGTTATAAATATTCCGATGCCCCTGATTTTCGAAGATGACAATTGGCGTCCGGAATATCGAGACGATAGTTTAAGCGAATGCTTAGCTTTAACGCCCAACCCTATGCCTTGCCCAAAGAAACCAGCCTTGGACCTTAAACCATTGCCCAAGACTCTTAGATATGAATATCTAGACGATGAGCTTAAAAGACCAGTAATAGTCAACGTAGAGTTAGGAGCCACAGAGACCGATAAGCTATTACAAGTTTTAAGAAAGTATCCATCTGCGTTAGGATATAACATTGCTGATCTGAAAGGAATAAGTCCTTCCATATGTATGCATTGCATCATGTTGGAAGAAGATTTCAAAACCTCTAGGGAGCATCAAAGAAGGATTAACCCTATCCTGAGCACAATAGTTAAAGATGAAGTTACCAAACTTTTGAATGCTGGAATTATATATCCAATCTCCGATAGTCAGTGGGTAAGTCCGGTCCATTGTGTACCAAAGAAGGGAGGCATAATAGTTACCATAAACAAGTCAGGCGAATCTATAGCCGAAAGAAAGGTGACTGGAGCAAGGATGTGTATTGACTATCGTAAGTTAAACAAAGCCACGAGGAAGGAACATTTCCCTCTTCCCTTTATTGACCAAATGCTCGAACGTTTAGCAAAACATTCCTATTACTTCTACTTGGATGGTTACTCAAGATTCTTTCAAATCCCAATTCACCCCGATGACCAAGAGAAAACAACCTTCACGTGTCCTTATGGAACATTCGCTTATAGACGAATGCCTTTCGGATTATGCAACGCCCCTACAACATTTCAGAGATGCATGATGTCGATTTTCGCTGATTACATAGACAACATCATGGAAGTCTTTATGGACGACCTATCTATGTGCGGGGAAGATTTCGAAGGATGTCTCTCAAATATAGAAAAAGTATTGGACAGATGTGTACAAGTTAACCTCGTCCTAAACTGGGAAAAGTGTCACTTTATGGTTAAATGTAGTATCCGAAAGAGGAATTGAAGTCGATAAAGCAAAGATCGAAGTAATAGAAAATCTCCAACCCCCAAAAACAGTTAGAGAGATACGGAGCTTCTTAGGACACGCAGGTTTCTATCGAAGATTCATAAAGGACTTTTCTAAGATCTCTAAACCTCTGACTAGCCTCTTAATGAAATACGTTGAGTTTAACTTCTACGATAAATGTCTAGAAGCTTTTGAAGTACTAAAGACAGCCCTGATATCCGCACCCATAATGCAACCACCCGACTGGAATTTACCATTTGAAATTATGTGTGATGCAAGCGACTATGCTGTAGGAGCTGTCTTAGGCCAAAGGAAAGATAAGAAACTCCACGCAATATACTACGCAAGTAGGACCTTAGACCCTGCGCAAATGAATTACGCCACAACCGAAAAGGAACTCCTGGTCGTGGTCTTCGCGTTAGATAAGTTTCGTTCCTATCTGATAGGAGCAAAGATAATAGTTTACACCGACCATGCAGCCATTAGGTATCTACTAGCTAAACAAGATGCAAAACCTAGACTATTAAGGTGGATCATACTACTACAAGAATTTGATTTGGAAATCAAAGATAAAAAGGGAACCGAAAACGTTGTAGCCGACCATTTATCTAGGATGGAAGGTATTAAGACAGAAGAAACACCAATCAACGATGATTTCCCTAATGAACGCTTAATAGCACATTTGGAATCCGAAGGCGACGCATTGGAACAACCTAAAGCGCAAACCGTTAAGACATTAAGCACCGGGACTACACTGCCATGGTATGCCGATTTCGTCAACTACCTAGCGGAGAGAGTGCTTCCGCCTGACATGACTTATCAACAAAAGAAGAAGTTCTTCCATGACCTTAAACAGTACTATTGGGATGAACCCTTTCTATTCAAGAGAGACGCTGATGGGATATTCCGCCGATGTGTTCCAGAAGAAGAAATAGAAAGCATAATACGTCATTGCCATGATGCCCCCTATGGTGGGCATGCAAGCACATCAAAGACATGCGCTAAGATTCTGCAGGCATGTCTCTTTTGGCCCAACATGTGGAACGATGTCCACATCGCTGTTAGAAACTGCGACCAATGTCAGCGCACTGGAAACATATCTAGACGAGATGAAATACCTCAAAAGGGAATTTTAGAAGTAGAAATCTTTGATGTGTGGGGAATCAATTTTATGGGACCTTTCCCATCTTTCTTCGGAAATAACTACATACATGCCGCAGTCGATTACGTATCTAAATGGATAGAAGCTGTAGCCTCACCCACAAACGATGCACAAGTAGTTATTAGGCAATTCAAAAATATAATCTTTCCAAGATTTGGTGTACCAAGATTAGTCATTAGCGACGGAGAATCCCACTTCATATCTAGAATTTTCGAAAAACTCTTAGTGAAATATGGAGTCCGACACTGTGTAGAAACACCTTACCATCCACAAACTAGTGGACAAGTCGAAGTATCGAATAGACAAATCAAGCAAATACTTGAAAGGACTGTTGCCACATCTAGGAAGGATTGGTCAACTAAGTTACACGAAGCACTGTGGGCGTATAGAACTGCCTACAAGACACCAATAGGAACCACGCCCTTCAAATTAGTATACGATAAATCTTGTCATCTATCGGTAGAACTAGAGCATAAAGCCTACTGGGTAATAAAAACCTTAAACCTAAGTTACACCGCCGCAGGCGAAGGAAGGCTATTGGATATCAACGAGTTGGAAGAAATTATATTTGATGCTTACGAGAATGCTAAGATTTACAAAGAAAGAACAAAGAAGTGGCACGATAAACGCATCTCAAGGAAGGAATTCAGTGAAGGAGATGTGGTGCTACTGTTTAATTCTCGACTTAAGCTATTCCCAGGAAAACTTCGTTTAAGATGGTCTGGTGCATTTGAAGTTACCAAAGTATATCCGAGTGGCGCTATCGAAATTAAAGGAAAATCGAGCGATAGCTTCGTTGTAAACGGGAAGCGATTGAAACATTACCATATTGTTGAAAACAAAGACTACACTGATAGTCTTAAGCTCGTAGAGTTAATCGTCGAGTCGTAGAACTAACCGTCGGTTCGTCGAGCTTGCAACGTTAAACAAAACGCTTTCGTGGGAGACAACCCGCCTTTTAACTTTAATTTTCTGTTAAGTTATTTTAATTTTAAAAATGTTTTATTAAAATTTTCTTTTCTTTCTGCACTCCATCTTCAAAATACTAACTCTTTGTTTTAAATCATACTAACTTAAAACTTTTCTTTCTGATTTTATAAAAAATTCCAGGGTACTAACCACTTTTCTGACTTTAGAGATGGATTTCACTGATGACATGGTAGTTACTTTTGGGAGTGAGGATCAGCAGAGACGATATGAGATTCTGGCACAGCGTGAGATGGGTCTCACCGCTTTCTCGCAAGATGCGACTCTGACAGTTCTAGGTATCCGGGAAAGTGTGCATTTTATGCTTCATCAGATTGGATGGGAGGATCTCCTTACCACCCGTACACCCACTTTCCGCAACCTGACCTTAGAGTTTCTTAGTTCCCTCCGATATGAGCCTAGACTTGGATTAGGTTTTAACAGAGGAAGAGTTTCATTCAGATTGTTTGGATTCACCTACCGCTTCACCACCCGTAAGTTGGCCGAGTTACTAGGATATCCCACAGGCATGGACGCCTTGATGGAAGTCGATGATGAGTACTTCCCTGATAACATTGTTGACTACTTTTGGAGTACAATATTTGGTAGAAACCATAATGATCTACGACTCTCTTCAGAAATCCACAATCCCGCCATTAGGTATTCCCAGATGATTCTAGCTTTCACACTTCTTGGAAAACCTTTGGGCGATACTTCGGTGACTAAGGATGAGCTAGGCATTATGATGTGTGTTTTCCAAGCCAGACCGGTTATGAGAGTCTCCTTTATATTTGCTAGGATGGCCACTCTGGCCCAAGATACCATCGGTCCTATCCTTGCAGGGGGTCTTGTTACTAAGATCGCCCGTGCTTTATCTTTGAGAGGCCCGCTTGCTAGATTGATTCCTTATGGAGGATTCAAATCCATGGACATGGAGTTTTGCTTCAACAAGAGCCTGATTAGCAGCTACGAGTCTCCACCTTATCAGCTTCTCGTGAACTATGAGCCGGTTAATCACTTTGCTCTACCTTGCATTAGGTTCACAAGTGTTCACAACAAATAAAATTGGATTTATGACTTGGAAGGACAAGGTGAGAATGACTTCGAGGAAGAAGAAAGTGATCCGAGGACACCGACTGGCTACTATGACATTGATACTACACCTGATGAGGATGTGCCTATGGTTGACCACACTGTTGCTATAGAGACCCTTCGGAACGACGTTGCTGTACTTCGTACCGATTTAGGGAGACTCCGAGGAGATTTCCACGGATTTATGGATTTGGTCACGACAAATCTCGACAGTTTTCATCAATACTTTCAGTCCATCCCGCCTCCAAAAAGTGGCTAATTGAAGACCGCTAATTTTTATTTCTAACTCTTACATTTAGACAATGAGGACATCGTCTAGTTTAAGTGTGGGGGAAGGGAATGCTTAGTTAGGATTTACCGCTTTAGAAGTTTTAAATTTTTAGTTTTTCAAATTTCAGCATTTTAATTAGTTAGTATTTCTATTTTTAGAACAAAATTTTAATTTTCGGTTTTTGATTCTAATAAAATTCAGCATTTTCTTTATTCTATTTTTATATTTTTTCTGCTATATGTTCCCTCTGCTAAAGTTATACTGTGTGTGCATTGTTAGAAATTAGTGTTTCTAAAAATATATCTGCTAAAGATTGCTCTATTAGAAATAAATTGCACTGCTATTAGCTTTATCTGTTAGGCACAACATGCATTTTCTGTCTGCTACCTATACTACTGCACTGCTTTGAATTCAACTGGTATAGGATAGAGCTATTATCTGCTACTGAGAACTTTATATGCACCCAATTAAATACTTTGACTACTAGTCAAAGATATTTTTACCAAAATAATGTTGGTCCACTAAGAATGCATGCATTCTGGTCAAAAGCTTTTGGAATCTCTGCGCAACACACAGACATGCAAACAAACGCACATGCATGTACAAGCATGCCTGCCGTCTTCCAGAATGGGCCCCACGCCGGTCGGCGTGACCTCCCTCCTTCCGTTCGGCGCCTTCTTTAAATGCATAGGAGGTGCATTTGTTCGTTCCAAGCTAGAAGCAACCAGTTTCTCTGCTATTTCAAACTTCTCAGTGCTGAATTAATTCCCATTTTTCAACTTCAATTCAAACCTCACCTTAATTCCATTCAACACTCATTCAATCTACTCATTCATTCTCTGCTATATATATTGTACCACTGCCACAAACAGAACCATAAACCACAAGTATTTTTCTGCTATTTCTTCTACAATTTCTTTCACACTTCCAGCAGAAAATTTATTATGACTAACCTCAACAACCAAAACGAAGAAGAGTTCCCCGGTGTTATTTTCCGAATTGGAGAAGCGGGAGAAATTCAACAAAATCGATACCGACGTTTCGCTCAGAGAGGGGTGGAAGCATCAAGGTTCGCCCATATGGATAGCTTGCGAAGTTTGGGGCTGTACGAAACCGGTGTGCAAATATTACTCCAACAAACAGGTTTATCATTCGTGAGCACACTCGACTACCCCACATACAAGGCGTTAACCTTGGAATTCCTAAGTTCTTAAATTTACAACACACCCACCGACGCTTCTCACAATCTTATCAGAACCGCTACCTTCCGACTATTCAACCGAGAATACACCATGAATCAAGCAAGCATTATTGCTCTTTTTCGGTTCCCACGTGTTGAAGGAGCCAAATATAGAATTCCGCCCGAGCTTGAATGTCAAGGAGCCTCAAATGAAACATGGCGTCGAATATCCGGTAGTGATAATGTCGCTCCCGACATGTGCTTCTCTTCGCAAATTCATAACCCGGTTATGCATTACTTCCACCGCATTTTAGCAAATACCATCTTTGGAAGAACCAACATCAACAAAGTCAATAGTAAGGAGTTATACTTCTTTTATTGTGCCTTCTTCAATCGTAGGATCAATGCCAGCACTTTCCTTATGTCTCACATTCAAGCTCTCGTATCAAGAGAAGGAAACACACCATTCTGTGTAGGATGGGTTGTCACTGGTATAGCTCGAGCCCTCGACCTGAATGATAGGCTCGAAAATTTACCTTCTTTACCGCCCGTTTTTATGGATATCAATAACTGCAGAGCTGGTCGCCTTATCAAATCAAGACCAGACGGAAGGTATAACCTCATGGTGCGAAACAGGGAAATTCGTAGTGTTATACTGCCAAATATCGAGATCACTAGGATAGACCGTAGAGACAACTGGATTTATGATCTCGACGCACCTGCTCCTGGTGAGAACGTGGAAGATAATCAAAATAATGCAGATAATGGATGACATTATGAAGGTGGCATATGGGGCACTGGTGTACCGCATACTGGATGGCATTATGAAGGTGGCATATGGGGCACTGGTGTACCGCATACATCGCGGCGGAACGGGTGAGATAATAGACGGTAGAGGCAAAGGAGTCGGAAGAGGATGTGGTAGACGCAGAGGAGGCGCTATAGGCAGATGAGAGGATGCAGATGTTGTCTGGCACACACAGTAGTGACCATGCTGATTATTTTGATATTTGTATTTTGATTACATTGATGCATTATTTTTGATTATGTATATGACATTTGACTATTTGGATGATGTATATAGTGTATTATTTTGATGTACTATATAACATTGAGTAGACATATCACTATTTTGATGTACTATATTTTGATGTATTATTCTGTAGCACAAAAAAATTGTAGTTTTAGAGTGAAACATAGTTGGTTTAAAATATAGCATAAGGTTCCGTAGGTACATCTACTGAACATTATGTTTTTAAAATGTTTCGAAGGTATATCTACGGAAGCTTCTCTAAACTGAATTAATTTGCATTTTCTCAATGTTTACCATTTTATACTACTTCATGTAGCTCCAAAAAAGAGCAAATTCTAAATAAAAAATGGTACTTCCTAATTTGTATCCTCGGAAGCAGGACGTGTTAGTGTAATTGCGTCACATATCTAAGAGTATCAAGAGGTGGATTAAGATATTGCCTTAAAGAATTGAGGCTCAAACCCTTTTTAAGGTAAATGTGGATGCATTTGTTCACAAAACTCAAAATTTATTAATAGAGGGAAAAGTACTAGTGGTTTTATGGCAACATTGGTGCAGATAGTAAGTAGTATCCTTCAAGTGGAAACATTGGACTCTCCTCCACATCATGAGGTTGGCGCTTAATCATTTTATTCAATGTGATTGGTGTTTCTCATTTTATTTTATCTATTAACATTATTTTTCAATATTTTTTCACGGACTAAAAATTACATTTATTTTTTTTAAGTATTAAATTAAATATCACCCTTTTTTTAAAGACTAAAATGGTTCTCACTACTAATAGTCATCCTCTTCTATTTTATTATTTCTAGAGACTACAAATTACATTTTTTTTAAGGACTAAATTAAATCATTCCCTTTATTAATGATTAAAATGATTTTCACTACTAATACTCTTCCTCTTCTTTTTTTTGTTGGTAATAAGAAGGGTCGAAGCCCAAAGAAACAAAACTACATATCTAGAAAAATGCTCATCACGACTATCGTTCTCCACTAGGTGAATCAACCAAGGAGGTAACTCACTATAAAAGATAGTATCTCCCTGCAACTTTTTACCCTCACGAGCAAGTAAATTAGCACAATTATTAGTCTCCTTATAATTATGGTGAATATCCACGATATCAAATCTATTCATCATATTGATGATTTGGGATATCAAACTCCCGCAAGCATATTCTTCTTACTCCCTCTAAGGATACACTCCACTGCCTTGCATGAATCCGTCTCAATTTCTACCCTCCTAAAATCAAGCTCTTCAACCAATTTAAGGCCAATGTAAATGCTCCACATTTCTTCCATTAAAGGGCTACAAACACCTATGCATTTAAAAAAACCTCCAAGCCAAAGCCCCTGATCATCCCTAACAATACTGCCACAACCCGACATGTGATAACACGAAAATGTGTCGTATATTTAGCTTAATTTACATTCATTATTATTCTATTTTATTTCGGTTTTATTATTTTATTTTGTATTATACCGGTATTTCTATTTGTTTTCAGGAATTTATTTAATCGGAGCTCGCAAAAGAAATAGTCGGAAAAAAGACTTAAAATGGAAGAGAAATTGCTTAAAAGGATATTTAAATAAGGAGGTGCAAATAGAAGAAGGAAAGAGGCCCAAAGCAATGCTGAAGCAAGAAGCCCATATGCGCAAGAGTGAGTTGCACGTGACGTGGGGCACCCTGAGTTCCACGCCGGCCGGCGCACCCCCCTCTCCGCCGTTCGGCACCCCCTTAATATTGGTGTGTGACGTTAGTCACACACCCAGGCCCAGAAGACGCAACTTTCCAACTCTCCTCCATTTTCTCCTCCGAAAGAACAGCAACAGCTACGGAACGTGATCAAACCCAAGAATCTGCAACTCTATAAATACCCCTTAAGAATCATTGAGAGGGTTACGCAATTTTTACCCTACTGCCGTCAAGTATTTCTTCTGCAATTTCCAGATTCTGTTCTTATTTCCTACCCGCTCCCGGCAATAGATTTCCACACCGGAAACTCTATTGCGATTTAGTTTTCTTTATCAGCCTCAGATTTAGTTTTAGTTTTAGCGTCGAATTTAATTTTCAGAACTCAATTTCAGTACCGGATTCAAGAACCAGTGCTGCTCTGTTTCAAATTCAGTTTGCTATATTAATTCAGGTTTATTTATTTGCATTTAATTATCATTGTCAGTTTATGTTAGTTTATAGAATTATGCCTGGATCATTATTTACATGCTATATCTATCCTGTTCCGTTTATTAAAACAATGTCCGGCTAAATACCTTTTATTGGTATGTAAGGTCACATAACCGAGGGAGTCGAGTAACACTGTCGATGTAGTTTATTAATTGAATTTATTTGTCTGGCTAATATTTCTATACGCTTAATTAAACTGTTTTGTAACGAGAGTTAAAAACAATAGAAGTTAGGATCAATAAAAACGAGAGTTTGAGATTTTAACTGGACCTTAGAAATTAGGCATTAACCTTAAATACAGCGAGAGCACTTTAAGGGTAATTAGTTTTCATTGGTTTTCAAAAATCACTTTGAACTTTAATTGATACAGCGAGAGCGCTCGCTTAGGTTTAATAGTGAAATCATAATCAATACACACGAGAGTGTGAGAAGAGGGTTTTTAAACTAATAATTTCTATAGAAAAGTGATTTTAAATTACGATCCGCATCGATGGCTTACTAGATCCCCGAAGTCCGACCATTGCATACCGATATTATTATCCTAGATTTAATTTAATAATATTTCTTTTTAATTCCCGTCTGATCAATAATCAATCAAATATTAGTCTTAGATTTACGTAGTAGCGATTAACTACATTAGGTCGATTCTTAGTCCCTGTGGGTTCGATATCTTTTAAAACTACGCGATAGACTGTGCACTTGCAGTCATAATCACAGACATACCCCATTGTCGCGATCAACATGCCACTTCTGTCATGGACACCATCTACATTAAGTTTCGCAAAGGAATGCCTAGGGAAGATCCACTTCACGAGTTTCACTTCCATGCTAATCTCCATAATCTTATTATTAACCACCATAGCTTTCTTGTAATGGTGAACTCTGTCCTCTATGAGCTCTCTCGCATTGGCAAGCCGCGAATAGCTATTATCATGCACCTCCTTATTTCTCCAAAGCCACAAAGAATGGCAGCTAATGGCCCACACATTACACCAGTCTGCATCAACACGAAGGTTGCTATGGATGTTGAAATCTAGCCAATCTTGTCAACCTGTATGAAAAAAACTTGATATCATGAGGAACTATATTCTCCCACAATCTTTTCACAACTCTGCAATCTCTTAAGGCATGCAAGGAAGTCTCCAAAATGGCACCACACAGAGGGCAACCATCTCCACCAAAACCTGAGATACTAATTCAGTTATTGGTAAGCAAACAGTTATGATTAAGAATCCAAACAAAACTCCTAACTATTTCCGGGACCAATTCAAACTCCAAATTTTAATCCAAGTTTGGCTAGCATCAAAATCTCCAAATTGGTTTAGCTCCTTATACATTTGACTAATAGTAAAATTGCCCTCTTCATCTGTGGCAATGCCAAACTGATCATTACCATTCTCATTCATGGGAGGTAAAACGGCTGCAACCTTCATCTTCACACTGTTGGCAGCCATTGCATCAGATTCCAGTCCCACCCGCCCTTAGCATCTACCAAGTTGCTGACTTTAAAATTATTCATCTCGACAGGAATGTTCACATAAGAATCAGCTAAAATCAATCCTCTCTCTATCCAGCTCTGACTCCATGGCCTGAGGGAATTGCCATCTCCAATCTTCCATAATCTAAATTCCACCAAATTTAAAGAAGTTTTGGCAATGTATTTCCACAAATTAGAATCCATTATTTTACAAGAGACTAAAATATATTTAGGGTCTATTTGTTTCAACTTTTAAAAAATGAATTTTTTCTTTGTAAATTTTTTGTATATAAAATCATGTAATTCTATAAAAATTATTTTAAAAAAAAATCAAAACAAACGGACCCTTAATCATATTTGACTTCATTTTGGAAACTCATTAATCTCTTTTTCCTCGATCCACAATGGATTAATCTCTTTTTAAAAAAGTCAAAACACACCGGCCTTAATCATATTTAACTTCATTTTGGAAACTCATTAATCTCTTTTTCCTCGATCCACAAAAATGCTTGAGGCAGTGGCAATATTAAAAGACAGTTAAGACACAATGGATTAAAGATCCAAAAGATTACTAACATACAACAGCTGATCCAAAAGAATACAAATGTATACAGAAAGCTTAAAGGAAAATCGGTTAAAGCAATTGCACTTAACAGAATTATTCTAAAAAACTAAAGATGATTTCTTTCCCTAAGTTTCAGTACATTCATTCTTCCTCAGTTAATTTCCCATGCAAGTACAGACTTCATGCACCTGTAAAATAAATAAGACACATGCATTATTATGTGATTACTATCATATTATCAGCCCATCCATACAACTTAGATAACAGTATGCTCACTTTTTTTCACTCTTGAAGTTTTTGATTTACTTTTACTTTTGGGCTTTGCTGGTCTCATTTGAGTTTGAGTACAAACTGTAATCTTCTTTACAGACTTATTCACCTTTTCTGTTCAGAAAAGAAGAAAAGTATACTTAATATCACTTTATAATGCTTAAACTACCTTTACCC
This sequence comes from Vicia villosa, assembly GCF_029867415.1. NCBI lineage: Eukaryota > Viridiplantae > Streptophyta > Magnoliopsida > Fabales > Fabaceae > Vicia > Vicia villosa. Next base: position 147,736,226 of record NC_081185.1, on the reverse strand, counting down.
TTAACATAGTTCTATTCACTTACAATTGATTAAGATTAAGCTCTCAAATAAAGAGGAGTAAAAATGTTGCATTGAATGAATATTATTCATGGAGTTGATAAATTCCCAAACCTGCATTATCATCGTCGCTGTCTTGTCCATTTTGTTCGACAGTACTTGGTACCTGATCAAACCCTTCCCAATCTATATCCTCCGGTAAGATCTGTTGGCATTCATTTTGGAACAAATATAAAAAGATATTCATCAAAATCTACTTGATCATTGTTCATTACATAAACTCAGGACTAGAGCCTAGCAATAGTAGTTTATCATCGTGAGATGCAAATGGACTTAAAACTGCAATATTCACTAGTCAAATTTGTTTGCTGCTGCTTCATTGAATGTAACAAAAATGGAAATACCTTTTTCATATCAACCCAACAGGAAAACTCTTTCGGTGTATTAGCAGCATAGATCACTTTATACATGCCCTGCAAAGAATAAAATTCAGATTTTGACCAAATTTTAAAAAAGTTACACATGATTTTAATTTAAGGTATAGACATTAAAAAACACAGTCCATCTAAATTGACAAAAAAATAATAATTAATGTTAAAACATATGAATCTGATTAAGGATCTTAACAGCTATATAAAATTACATTGGCAGGGTCATATTCAATTATGTCACCATCAATAAAAGGGCCGCCAGGGGACCATCTAGTAGAAACTTGCTTCCCAATCAGTGGATCTACGGATGATGTTTTTGCAGGTTCCATAGAAGGATTCTGCATGGGAACCAAAATCGGTAGCAGTGAAAAAAACAAATATCAAAATCAACAACTACATACAATTGACGCCACATTTGATCATAAGTTCATAAATCTCTACAATATGCAACCGCGACCGCAACTGTATTTATTAGATTTGTATGCATGATCACATTCACAGGACAGTGTTGATTACCTGTTGGGAAGACATCAAATTCCGGCGGCAGACGGCAGCGCAATAGATTAGAAGCGGCTCGGGGAACAGTTATGGAGTGTACCAGCGAGAGTACAATGAATGCTAAAGCACAAACAGATGGTGTGAGTGAATATTTATATAAGAAAAATGCTATTTAGTACCAGAGGATGGAATATGTAACCAACTGTAACACCAGTGCCTAATGATTCCTAATAAATAGAACTTCACTTGTTGACCCACCATTAATATCATGACAAATATTAAACATATAAACCTATTCAAATATAAACCAATTTTAAGTACAGTGAAATAAAGGAACAGAAATCAAATATTTTTTTTTTTCATTTTTTATTTATATTAAAAGAATTATTTTAAAGTTTAAAATTTATTTCAACAAGATTATATATTTTAAATTGTGTGCTATACATTAAAATATATTTTTATTTGAAATTTCTTTTAAAACTTCACTAAAAAATTAACTAAAATATATAAAACTCTAAAATTTAATTTAAAATAAAAACTGACATAAAACTTATAACTTAAAATTAAACAATCCCTAATAAGAAGCATTGGAATATTGAACAATTATATTAAATTAAAATATTATAAGGATGAAAATTTACTAATGTCTTAAAACATATTAGAAAAAATTCTAATGTTTTAAAATATCAGAATGGTAAAATTAAAACTATAATATTAAAATATGAGGTGGGTTGACCCATCGGGTCACATGACTTATTAGAAATTAAATTGTTTTCATGTTTAGTAGTCCATTAAGTAATCAGATTAAATCCGTCTCATTTTTAATAGTCCATTAAGTAATTAGACTGACTCGTTTCAATTTATTTATATGGTTACCGGACTAAAATAGACTCAGTTGGGCCGACCAATTTGACATTTCTATGTGACCATCTAACTCTTCTTCTTTCTCTACCTTAAGCTATGTTTATGTTTGAGAGTTTGAAGTGGAAGAAAGGAAAAAACTAAACCAAAAAAAAAAAAGAGAATTGAGTTTGCAATTGGTGTATAATTTCTTGTTAAAAAAAAAAAAAGAAGGAGTTTTTTCAAACAATTTAGAGTTGTGCTATAACTTTTGGACCAAAGTTCAACATCAAGTTCATATTACTGACAATGAGATGCTTAGATCTCTTGAGTTCTGGAAAAAATGCCCAAAGTAAAGAATTTAGGCTCAAGCCCTTTTAAGGTTAATGTGGATGCTTTTCATCACAAAACTCAAAATTCTAATTAGTAGAGGAAATCGTACTAGTGGTCTTATGGCAACATTGGTGCAGATAGTAGTATTCTTCTAGCGTAAACTTGGGTTCTCCTCCACATCATGAGGTTGGAGCTTAATACTGAATCATATTTTACTTCATTTTGGATTGTTTTCCATTGCAAGACTCATTAATTTCTCCTTCCTCAGTCCATAAAAATGTATGTGGCCGTGGCAATTTCAAATGAGAGTTTAAGACACGGTGAATTAAAGATCCAAGAGATTACCAACATGTGACAGCTGATTCAAGAGATTACAAATGTATACAGAAAGAAAGCTTGAAGGAAAACTAATTAAAGCAATTGCACTTAACAGAACAACATAGAAAAAAAAAACATAACTTGTCTATGTAAACTATATTCACAATTGTAATTCCTTAGAACTAAAGATGGTTTCTTCCCGTGCAAGAACAGACTTCATGCATCTGCAAAATAAGTATGGCACATGCATTAGTATATATTTACAATCATACTACTACTATAGTTGATTTGTTTGAGAGACACACAAACAATAAAATGTTAACAACTGAAATTATCAGTCCATACAACTTAGATAACAGTATACTCACTTTTTTTCACTCTTGAATTTTTTGCTTTACTTTTACTTTTGGGCTTTGCTGGTCTCGTTTGAGTTTGAGTACACATTGTAATCTTTTTTACAGACTTCTTCACCTTTTCTGTTCAGAAAAGAAAAAAAACTATACTTAATATCACTTTATAATGCTTAAACTACCTTTACCCTTAACATAGTTCTATTGATATATAATTGATCAAAATTAAGCTGTCAACTAAAATTAAGAACACAATCAATATTCTAATTTCCTTCTATAGTTTGACCAGAAATAAAGAGGCATAAAAATGTCGCATTGAATGAATGATTTTCATAGAGTTAGTAATTTTTTCTTTCTATTAATAACATTAGTTAAATTTTTTTTGTTAACATGATACTGAAAGAGGTAAAAGTAAAAAAAGGAAATACTAGTAGTTGTAATATACCATTGTTTCCATCAAATGTATCCGAAAGGCTTGAATTTCCATTATCATGTGCCTGCTGATCTTTTTCTTCTGCACATTCAATCAAATATATACAAGTATGAATAATATTAAGTTATACTAGCAATGAGCTTTAAAACTTATTCTCCTGATTCCCAAACCTGCATTATCATTGTCGCTGTCTTGTCCATTTTCTTCGACAGTACTTGGTACCTGATCAAACCCTTCCCAGTCTATATCCTCCGGTAAGATCTGTTGGCATTCATTACAGTATAATATAAATATAAAAAGGATACTCATCATTTTTAAACTACTGTACTACAAAATCTACTTGATCTTTATTCATTATATAAACTCAGGACTAGCGCCTAACAATAGTAGTTTATCGTCATGAAACGCAAAGGGACTTAAAACTACATTTTACTCGATGGACTGGAATATTCACCAGTCATATTTGTTTGTTGCTGCTTCATTCAATGTAACAAAATATGGAAATACCTTTTTCAGATCAACCCATTTGGAAAACTCTATTGGTGTATTAGCAGCATAGATCACTTTATACATGCCCTGCAATGAAAATTCAGATTTTGACCAAATTTTAAAAACGTCAAAAATGATTTCAATTAAGGGTATCACATAAAAAACACAGTCCATCTAAATAGACACTTAAATTAATGTTGCATATTTGTCAGTCTCTGTAACCATTATAAAACCCCAGAAAAATGATTTTACATGTGAAAATGCTAAACATATCAATCTGATTAAGAATCTTAACAGCTATTAACTACTTGTAGATAAAATTACCTTGACAGGGTCATATTCAGTTATGTCACCATCAATAAAAGGGCCGTCAGCTGACCATTTAGTAGAAACTTTCTTCCCAATCAGTGGATCTAAAGATGCTGCTTTCGCAGGTTCCACAGAAGGATCCTGCACAGATTTCACTGAAGACAAACTGGATAATGGTTGATCCTGAAAGCAAAAAAAAAATCAAATCATCAGTACATGTTTCTCCTTTGCATTTCTCCAATATAAAGAATTGAATTGTAGTCATGCTACTACAGGCTTTTAGCTTAAGGATTCTAAATCATCTGTTAGCAATTACATACAATATCAAGAATCGCGACACATTACAACCACGAATGCAACGCTATTTAATATATTGTATACAATACATGATCATATTCACAAGACAATGTTGATTACCTGTTCGGAAGCTGAAACTGTCGGAAAGGGTGATTTGATGCTCCTTTCAGGTGAAAATTTGTCAAAAGATTTCCACTCCCTGTTAACATTTTTCATCAAGTTAACATCAGAACACAAATACTGTAAGAACCAAATTAGACCTTTTTCTATTACAATATTTACAAACTATTACAATATACCTAATGAGATGGATCATTTCATCATCTTTAATCTCAGCAAGAACCTCGTTGTGATCATCGTTTGAAATCTTGAGTTCATTCATGAGACTAATTATCAAATTTTGCTTATCCTGATAAATATCATAATAAACAAAAGTTATTAACACATATGAAAAAGTTATTATATACTATATATACATATACCTGATCGAGATCGTCGGTTTTGTATATGAAAGCACGCAAGACGGTAGCGTATGCCTGCACCTCAGCTCGATGAATGTAATTGTCAATCTCATGTACAACATCGGAGTCTGTGATGCTGCTTTCATCGAGCTCAGAATCTGAAATCAATATCGATAAAGATGAAGAACATGAGTGAGGAAAGAAAAGATTGAAAGAAAAGAAAAGAAAACGTAGTTTCATTGTTGTTTGAAATCAAGAAAGAATGATCGGAAGCACACGCGCCGCCATGCATGAATGATCAGAAGCAGTAACAGAAATGATCGAATTACCGATGTCAGGAGGAAAGTGAAGATCCAAGAGTGAAAACCCACGCGCCGCCATGCCGGAATGATAGGGTCTGAAGTGGTGATTGAGTGTTGCAAAAGAAGAATGAGGAGTGAAGGGTTTTTGATTTTGAAGAGAATGGGTTTTAGGAAGACGCGCGTAACACTTAAATAGTAGTAGTTGTATAATGAACCAACGGTTACCACAATAACTAATTTTTCGCGGTGAAATACACACTTTCTCTTCTTGTGGGAAAAAAAAAGGCGCAAAAATCAATAGAAAAATAATCGCTTACTCCATTTGGCATTGTTTGTGGCTAATAAAAAAGGTAATACTTAAGATAATTTAAATAGATTTAAATATTTTTAAGAATATAATGATTATAATTAGTTTATCATCATATAAACAATATTTAGATTATGTGAACCTAAATTAAATTCATCTATGTTTTTTATAGTTTCGGACAGTCCCAATGGCTAATCATGGTCCAATCCACTTATGTAGTCAAAACGGTCCAATAGCCTTGCCAAACCTTCATCTGTACCACCAGTATGACATCTGTTTCGCTCCCCTCTCGGGGACAAATGACTTTGCATGCTGGGTACCTCTACCGCCCAGAAATTCGCTTATACTCGCTGATACCTCTACCCATGGTTTTAAATTGCGGTTGCGACTGCGGATGCGGTTGCGGTTGCGGATGTTGCGATTGCGGTCATTGCGCTTGTTGCGATGCGCATTGCGGCCGTTGCGGCGTGAATTTTTAAAAGGAAGTGTTTGAAATATTATATTGAAAAACACTTAATGATATGTTTTTTTATTATATAAGAAGTAAATTGAGTTTTAAACTTCTAATATATTGATTTTTGATGAAAATATTTAAAAAAACATGATTAAAATTGTCCGATGGGGTTCCTAATACATCCGGAAGCGAGACTTTAAAATCACACCGCAATTGCGGTCCGATGCGGTTGCGGAGGCAACCGCATCCGCAATATTGCGGGTGTAATTGCGGTTGCGGACCGCAATTTAAAACCATGCCTCTACCACTCAGAAGTTCGCCTCTGCCCGCCCAACGACTAGTTACGGGCAACCTCATAGGATTCCTAAACATACTTATAGAATCTTGGCAGTAACGTGTTTTGGGCCGAGATTCACGATCCAGTCCAAAACATGGACAAATGGCCAAGCGCCGGGGGCAATATAAAACCCTCTGATTTGAGAGGGTTAGGTAACACATTTTCAAACCCTAGAAACATTCAAACGTATATGTGATCTTACTTGGTCGTCAGAGTACCTTGCTGGTACACCCCCTCTTCCTCATCACCTACATTGTGCTCGAAGTTGCTGACCCACCTTCTAGTTCTGATCAACATTGCTCACGACTCTAAGCACCAGGAGAGTGCGAAGTCCTTGAAATCCGAAGACCCATCGACGTCCCGTCGGGAAGGAGAAAAGAAAAAAGAAGACAGGTCCCACGAATCCTGAGACTAGAAGGGGCCAGTTGGTCTTTTTCACGATTACACTCCACTGGTCGCCTCCTGAGAAAATATCCCGTCTGAATGCGCCAACGTAGAGTTCTGGCAAGTTGGGGTTATTTTCCTCGACAAACACCAACCAAGCCTGACACTGATAAAGCCAAATGTTGTCGATTCCACAAGAGCCACACACACACTATAGAGGACTGCATTCATCTCAAAGATGCCATTGATATCCTGATCAGAGATGGTCACCTCAAGCAATACAATAAGAAGAGGGACGATGCTCGACATGAGGCCCAAGAGACAAAAAACATCGAGGAGAAGCCATCCTCCGAGGATGCCTGCATGCCTATAACTTTAAGTGTTACGCGACCAGAGGTCTACAACGTTCCATATGAGGCAGCATTCTCCACCTATCTAGTAGCACACAACCCGTGGAAAAACTTCCCCTCCACTATGGTCATATCAGGTGGTGGGGGCAGAAGATGACAGTAGGCTCCGTGAAGAGAAAGTTTGAGAAACTGGTGTTAGTTGGAGATTTCGAATAATGTGTATATTCTTCGAAGATGTAAGTTTCAGAGAAAGAATGGCTTTGAATGGCTATTTTTGAGAATGTTATATATGATGAAGGTTCCTAAATCGAAGCTGAATCGCGATAGGCAGTCTTCGAAGCCTTGAATAGTCTTCGAAATACAAAGGTTGTTGAGACTTAAGGTATTTTAATACATTCTCACGAAAGACACGTTGTCACGAATCAAATAAGGTTCGAGCGGGAAGGTTTGAAATTCGAAAAGTTCCGTTTGAATCAAGGAGGACAGGTGGAGCCCCAGGGATTCGAAGCACATGCATACGGGCAACGTGGCGTTTCGTTAGTGTAAGACCGTTAGGGTCGAATTAGTATAAATAAGGGTCTTAGTAGTAGGATCCAGGGTATTCATTTTGTACAAATTACTCACAAATCACTAAAGTATCAAGTGTTAGAGAAAGAGTTTTCGCTGAGAAATGTACGTGTAACACCAACACCTTATATACGTTTGTCTTTCTATTATACGATCGAAGTATCTTTAATTTCCTTTACTTTCTCGTCAAGTCTTTTCATATTCGCAGTTTAATTTCCTTTACATTCTTGTCGAGGTTTATTGATGATTATTGTCTAACCAATTTATGTTTCGTCATATTTTTACTTAGTTTCATTTCGTAGTTATTCATAGATTTATACCATCACATATAAAAGAAACTAAAACCAAGAGAGTATGAACCAAGTCATCATAAAAGACAATTTTTCGACACATGTCCTAGTGTGGTGTCGTTTTCTTTTACCTCCCCGTTTCACTTGGGAGGACGGCACGCTAGACCCTTCACGCGAAATTTGGAAGGAGAATGCGCCCGTGGCGGGATGAATTTTATTTCAGTTCTTCCTACGATATCAAACGAACTTTCTTATTGGTCCTACGAGTAGGAAAGGGGAAAAAAGATCTCAACTAAACCCTAGGAGTTTGCTAAGTGTGGGGATTTCACCTAGACTAGAAATTCTGGAGTCCGGGGGGTCGGTTATACATAGGGAAGTGTTTAAACACCCTACATATCTGTAGTACTCTACATGAACCTTCTCTGTGTCATTGTGATTGTGTTTGCTGCTAATGATTGGGAAAGTTTCTCCTTTGTGTTAGGAGAGAGAATTGAATTGATTAAAGAAAGACAGACAGATAGACAGACTGACTATTTTTGGTATTTTATTAGCTCGCTGAGATTCCTTGTGAACCTCATGCCTACATATCCCTAGTGGAAGTCAGAGCTTAATGTAGTTCGGGGAACTAACTAGGGAAAATAATTTGTTTTTTGGTGCCTTGCTTGAAGCTCAAGGTTGAAGCTTGGAATTAAATCTCTGTTTACAGTAAAGAGACATGAAATCATCTTTACAGAGAGGTATTTGTACTATTCTACCACAAACATTTTGAAAGAGTGACAGAATAACTGAATTCATTTCATTCAAGAGGGGGACCTTACTTGTGTGTGCAAGTATGCCAGTCAGATGCCTCTTAAATGAAAGAAAGATGCTCGTCCAAATTAGGGAAAGTGTACAAGTCTGGGGATGTGCCAGAGCATGTCTTTCAGAGTCCTAAATGGGAGACTTTGATTGAAATTGAAATTGAAATGTTTGTTTGTTTGAATGTGGTAGAGTAGTAAAAATATCTCTCTATAGAGATAAGCTATGTCTATCTACTGTATAAAAGATTTGAATTTAGCTGGCTTGTATGAGGCCCAAGCTTGAGGCTTTTTGATTGATTAATTATTATTTATGAACTCTGGGAGATGACTCCACTGGGGATTAATTACAGGGTATTTTAGTGTTCTGTACAAAGCCCAGAATTGAGGCTGACTCTATTTATGTGCCTTGTACAAAGCCCAAGGTTGTGGCTGACTGTTGATGAATGACTCTATTTTGTGTGCCTTGTACAAAGCCCAAGGTTGTGGCTGACTGTTGCTAGGGAAAACATTATTTTCTGCCTTGTACAAAGCCCAAGGTTGTGGCTACTGAATGATGAAGAACTCATTGGGGAGACTCTATTATCTGCCTTGTACAATGCCCAAGGTTGAGGCTGACTCTTGACAGGGGAGTTTTATTGTTTGGTGCCTTGTATGAAGCCCAAGGTTGAGGCTAACTGTTTTTGTTGGTTTTAACTCTACTGGAGATTAAAAAGACTGTTTTTCTTTGGAAGCTAACCCTTTCCAGGGATTTTGACTCAGCTGGTGAATTTGTCTATTAAAAGACTGACTTTTATCATGCTTTTGGAGACTGACCCTTTCCAGGGGTTTTGACTCTTTTGGGGAAATTATCTCCTAAGAGAAATGAATCTTTATTTTTTTGACTGTTTATTAATTGACTTTGGAGGCTAACCCTTTCCAGGGGGTTGACATTTTAGACAGATGTTGGAGGCTAACCCTTTCCAGGGGTTTTTATTAAAATGAAGGAATGTGTGGAAGCTAACCCTTTCCAGGGATTTTATTTTAGACAGCTGTTGGAGGCTAACCCTTTCCAGGGGTTTTTATTAAAATGAAGGAATGTGTGGAAGCTAACCCTTTCCAGGGATTTTATTTTAGACAGCTGTTGGAGGCTAACCCTTTCCAGGGGTTTTGTTAAAATGAAGGAATGTGTGGAAGCTAACCCTTTCCAGGGATTTTATTTTAGACAGCTGTTGGAGGCTAACCCTTTCCAGGGGTTTTGTTAAATGAATGGCAGAAAGATTATCTAGTGGAGACTTCTTGTTTAAAGCCCAAGATGAAGGCTGACTCAATGCTGAGGATGATCAAACATGGATCCTAGACTCTGCTAAGGAAGATTAATGAAGATAAGGGTGACAGAGACTGTCCATGTCTCTCATTCCAAAAGGTATACTCAATGCAAAATTGAGACAAACTTAGCTTGTTTACAGTCTGGTTTAAATTGGAAGAAACTCACCAGGGTAGGCTAAAAGGTGACTAAAGACCTGTTCCTATGTTTATAAGAAACCTGATGGGTCCTTGTATACAAGCTCAAGAGGAAGCTGGAAATGCTTTTAAGAAGCCTGTGGGTCCTTGTACAAAGCCCAAGAGGAGGCTAATCGAGGGTCCTTGTTATAGCACAAGAGAAAGCTATGTAGTTTTGAACTTATTTTGGCTCTAAGCAAATGGGTAAGAGGTTTCACCGGGAATAATTCCTCTTTGGGTGGATGTGTCCTATTATTTGGATTCTAAGGTTTTTACCAAGATGTTTCACCGGGAATAATTCATCTTGGGGGTTTGAACTACAGATCTCTAATTAGGAAAGAGCCTTCACCGGGAAGACATTCTCAATCCTAGGTCATATTCCTATAATATATATATAGTTTAACTGTCCTAAGGTTTATACTCAAACGTAGTTCTAAACTAATATATGCACAGTTTATATTTGACAGTAATTTAAATAAAGACTGTAAATTGAAAGCTTGTAAAGCCTAACCTGGATGGAGTGGAGGCCATTGAAGAAGTATGTACAGAGCCTTACCAGTAATTGATGGATAACAGTTGAATATATAGGATAAACAGTTAATGGTTTTTGAAAACAGAAGAAGTGAAGATGGACAAAGGTCACATGGGTATCTGAAGAGTTTCACCGGGAATAATGCCCTTCAAATACCAGAAGAATATTTTGAAAACAGAAAGAAGATTTTGAAAATACAGTTTTGAAAACAAGCTAAGAAGAGAAGGTTTTTGGGACTTACACTCTATTAGAGGCCCAGTACTTTACAGTACTGGTGTAAAAGCAATTGAAAATGATTTTGAATGATACAAGGTTTTGTTGTTTGAAAACCCTAATCATTTGATTTATTTGGAGATTGAAAACAGTTTTGAGAATTGACAAAAGTCAACTTAATTAAAGTAAAAAATAAAGATTTTTTACTTAATTAAGACCTAAATAATTAGGGTTTTATCATAAACTTTATTTATAAAATGATTTAGGTTAAAACAAAGTGAAAATGTGTATTAAAGTATTTAAGAAAACACCTAAAACATACTATTTTAAACCTAATTAAAATTCAAGAAATACATAATATTTTTATGATTTTTTTGATTATTCACAAAATAGGTATATTAAATGATAAGTGTGTGAAAAATGAAGTGAAAATAAATTAATTTGATAGGTTAAATAAATATGTGAAGTTTGTAAGAAAATGAAAGAAATTGTGTGTTAAAAAAAATAGTTTTGGCCCTTGGAGGGTTTGAACCCACGCCCTCTAGGCCACACACTCAAAACAAACACCACTGAGCCAACGCGCGTGTGGTGATAGTGACTTGCCTTCATTTGGTTATGTTTCAAAACAAGTTGCAAATCCTTGAAAAATAAAAGAATCAAAAAGTCTGGGGCGAGGGGGATTCGAACCCCAGACTTGAGGCATGATGATACTAAGGGCGTATGGGAGGCCACTAGGGCAAGTTTGTTCAGTCGTTAAGGGAATGCCTATCATTAAAAATAAAACAAACTTTGCTCAGAGATTTGAAAAATGGCGCCACCCTCCATCTTCGTCTTCAACCTCAAGCTCCATCAATTCAAATTTCTGAACTCTCTCAACTCTCAACCATTTGCAATGATGTAAACATGAAACTTGCTCTAAATTCACTCACGATTCTAAATATGTAACTAACATGAATTAATATTAACTACATCTAACTAATTTACCAGAAATCGTGAAGAACCCTAAAATTTCAAAATCAAATTAAATGACTATACTGCAAGATAAATGGATGATGATAGAGGGTTTTCAATCCTCTGATGATGCTGAACAAGATAGAATCGAGCTATTTCACAAAGAGTACTTAAATTAGAGAAGTGAGGTTCAGGAACTTACCTCTGAAAATGGAGGTCGTGAGGATGATTGAGAGCACCTGGGCTTGAATGAATGATCTCAATAGCTTCCCTGAGACCCAATGATGCTAACTGAATGCTTGTTGGAGCTTGAATCCTCCTGAATTGCTCTATGGTCCTCCCTCGATTTCAGCTTCAAGTGAACATGGAGGGTGTTGATTCTTGAGTTACAGATGAGCTGCAGCCATCTGGTTAGCTTCACTATGACCTGAGGAATGTGCCTGGATGATTGGCTTGGCTCAAAACCTCCTGAATTACTCCATGGACCTCCAACTGCAAATGCTCCAAAGTGAGAGCAACAATGGTGTTCCTCCACTTACAGAAGTGATCCAGGTGCTTGGATCACCTCAAATGACCTCCCTTGAGATGTTAGAATGCTTACTTTCCAAAGATGAGCTCTGGTTTGAAGAAAACGATTCTTCTTGCCAAAGAACTTTGAAAAACAATAAGCATGAGAAGAGAAAGAGAAAGCAAGGAATTGAGTTCCTTTGGTGTGTTTTCTGAATGAGAATGAGGCCTCTATTTATAGGGAATTGGTTCAGAGTAATTGATCATAGTAAGCTTGCTTAATGAGGTGAGTTTGGTTTCTTAGCCATGAAGAAAGTTTGAAAATATCCCAAATGCAATGATGCATTTTCGGGCTAGCTTCCCCAACCATTGATCTTGCATGATCTTAGGGAACATTTCTGATTCAGAGGAGAGTTCTAATTGGCTTAGAGCAAGATTCCTTGATGATTCACCATTTGCCATAAATTCAAAAATGCAATCATTACATAATCACATGCCTTTGTTTTTGGGAATCTTCTCTAATCCTTATGCAATGATGAATTTGAATGTATGGCATGTCTTCAGATGTATTAGAGGTCGTGTAGCATCATTTAGTGAAGCAAAATGCACAAAATTGCAAAGTTTCAAATTGTACATGACCTATAATTTCACTTCATGAGGCCAACTTTGAACAAGCATAACTCCTAGCTCAAATTGAATTTGGAGAAGGTTGAACACAATTTGGAAAGCCCTAAACATCTACTTCAAATCATTAGTTTATGTCTTCTTCAGAATCATTTGGGAAATTTGTGAAAAATGAGCCCAAAGTTGGATGAAAACTAGGTTAAAACACTTAGAAAAATTTCTAAGTGTTTATGACCTAAACTTCAAAATTTCCAAAACTTCATAAATGGTTGATCTTTTGAAAAAAGTTCCTTTGTAAGATGTTGTTTTATTTTGCAAGATCTACAACTTTCATGTTGGAAGTTTTTTGAGTTGTGTAGGTGAAATTTTGAGTTCTCACCATGCCTTCAAAAACCCTAATTTCCGACTTTTCGCTCCTTGATGAATTTCTTTGAATTTCTTTGGTCAAATGACTTTGACATCCCTATATTGATGATATTGATCTTTGAAAGTCATTTTTTGACCAAAAACCTTAAAAGTCAATGATGATCCTTCACAGTTGACTTTTTCCTGACAAAGTGAATTTTTGGGCTTTTGTGTAGAAACAAGATCTTTTCCTCAAATGAATGATGTAAATGGATTATATTGAGGTAGTAGAGATTCTTGAATCATGTATTGAGTTTTGGATTCATGCCCTGATTAAAAGTCAACTATCTTGGTGAATTAGGTCAAAACCCTAATTTGTCGACCATGTGAAAATAATGACTGTAGACTTTGAATTGAAGTGTGATGTCCAGTAGATCTTGTAATATGAGTTATTTGAAGATGATTGATGTCTTTGAATGGTTCCCTGAGGCTTTTTAGGGTTTCCCAAAAGTGATCCCTGATTTTAGTCCTTGATAGGCTCAAAACCCTAGTCTGGTGACCTGAGTAAACCTGTACTCATATGACTGGATGTCTAATCAATCATAGATGAGAAAAGTGAAGTCTTTGAGCCTCATGACTGTATTAGGGACTAATCCTTGTATTGATTGATCTTTTGCCTGAGCTTTCTTGTCTTTGAGCATCCTCGATTGGATACCAGATGGAGAAGTGACTGCTCTGGGAACTTGTCTTGACCTGATGAAAAATCCTGAAGATATGCCATCTCAGGGGGGTCAAAAATTAGGGTATGACAGATGCCCCTATTTAAGTTTCTTTTATCTGGAGGGAGAGAGATTGATATCTCGATCTCTCCTGCGTAAAAGAGACTTAAATATCAAAGAATGCCCGAATTTTGGGCGCTCCTGAGATGTTGTAACTGACATAGTCTTTGTATGACTTGATCCCGTTGTCGCGCTTGGCGGGGGATGAGGAGACAAACTCCTGCAGAAATACTTGATGTGGATTCTGGTGAATGGATGGCAATGTTGGATGCGCAATCCATCTTCTTTAACTAAGTGTTGATACTTAGAAAAAGGTAAACAACCTCTCCTCGTTTCGGATGTCCATATCTCGAAACTGGTCTCGGTTGTGTTTGGACAATATCTCAGATAAAGAGAAAATTTCCAACGGTTTGTTTCCTCATCAAACTTCTCATCAGCACTTGGAGACGAGACGCCATTTGATGGTAAATAAAGAAACTTCAAAGGTTTGTTTCCTCGTGAAACTTCTTATCAGCGCTTGGAGATAAGATGCCATTTGACGGCTGTAAAGAAACTTCACCATCTTCCCTTTTGACTTGACGTCTTTGAAAGAATGTCATATGGCCTCATGATCTTTTGAGGGGCTAATGACTTTGTTTGAAGGCGGACGAACTGTTTTCGGGGTGGAAACTGCCATTCGTCGACTGATGCCTGGGGAATCAACAAATTGTTTTCCTAAGAGGAAAACTGCCATTCATCGACTCTGTGGGGAGTTAAACATCCCAGAAACAGACAAACTGTTCGAAGAAACTGCCATTTGTCGATCTCTTGAGTATTTAACAGACGAACTGTCTTTTCTTGGGAAAAGACTGCCATTTGCCAATTGCTAGGGGAGCAAACTGTCTTCTACTGGGAGAGACTGCCATTTGTCGACCCTGTCATGAAAGAAAGTGAGCAAACTGTCTTCTGCTGAAAGAGACTGCCATTTGCTGACTTTGTTGTGATAGAAAGTGAGCAAACTGTCTTCTGCTGAAAGAGACTGCCATTTGCTGACTCTGTTATGATAGAAAGTGAGCAAACTGTCTTCTGCTGAAAGAGACTGCCATTTGCTGACTTTGTTGTGATAGAAAGTGAGCAAACTGTCTTCTGCTGAAAGAGACTGCCATTTGCTGACTCTGTTATGATAGAAAGTGAGCAAACTGTCTTCTGCTGAAAGAGACTGCCATTTGCTGACTTTGTTGGGGAATCTGAACTATCTTCTGGACGAAGACTATCATTCACTGACTCCGCTGGGAATCGTGAACTATCTTCCTGGATGAAGACTACCATTCACTGACTCCGCTGGGGAATCATTTGTCGATCTGCTGGGAGATTCTGAATTCTTTTTTTTTTGACAAGAAGTGGCACCTCTTGACCCTGCTGGGAAAATACCAAACCTGTAGGGAATTCCAAAGTGTGAAGCAGACTATCTTATCTGAAGAAGACTGTCGAATGTCGCTTTGCAGGAGAATCTCGGCTGAGGAATTCCAAAAGTGAACAAACTATCTCTTTGAGGGAGACTACCATCTGTTGACTTGCTTGGGGAGATCCTTGTGTATGAACTGTTGTCTCGAAGGAAAAAGAAGTTTCTCCGGAACTCGCAGGGGAAACTTGAGTTCATGCCTCAATGACTTAGGCATTCACAGGATCAAAGCCTGATTCGACTATGCAGTTATGATGTAATGTATGCATGAATATTATGACAATGATAAAATGTAAAGTGAATGGAATTGTCGCAGATGTAAAATCCTAAGATACGACTTGAATTCTTGTTGATCAGAAGATGTCCTCTTTTTGTAGTTCGAACTCTGTTTGGAATATCTGGCTATCAGTTGTCCGCTGTCCGAAGTAAGTAATATGAATTGAAGTAAAGATTCGTCATCGGGAGATGTTCGCAAAGCGACCTCATGGGGAAAACTTGGTTCCCGGAGTCTCAACCGTTCTCGGAGCAACTGTTTGCATTCTTCCTCTTGTTTGTAAACCTCAGAAAGAAATTTCACCTTTATTTTTGCAAGTAAATTCATTTTTATTTTATGAAAACATTTGTTTCAAGAAATTGACTGTTTAAACTTAAAATGCATTTCAAGAAACTGAAAAAGACTAGATTGCAAAGGAAAAGCACAAGGCTCAAATTATTATATATGGAATGGTAATCAGCCAAATGCTTGATTCCATGGAGTATTTACAAAGTTAGAAATTGGTAATTTTCGGGAAAAGGGCTACGATGAAACGTGACGACCGTTATCTCTCCCTTCCACTCCGAGTTGCGCTGTATTCGTGCTTCGTAGAAGATGACCTACTGCTGATGAACACTCCGCTATGGATTTTGAATGATCAAGTTTGTCCTGAACACAGTTACTTGCCATATATCCCTAACTTTTGCGTAAACTACGCCTTTCGGGTTTTAAGTCTACCGGGATTGATTAATATATTTTTTATGTCTCTAATTTTTGCCTGAATCGCCCTTTCGGGTTTTCGATTCACCGAGACGCTCTTTTTTGTCTAAGTCGCTCTTTGCGAGTTTTCAACTTAGCGAGCTGTTCTTTTAATTATTTAGGCGAAGTATTTCTTGACTGCGTCGACGTTCAGAGGACGGGTGAATTCTTCTCCATCCATAGTCGTGAGTATTAAAGCTCCTCCTGAGAAAGCTCTCTTGACCACGTAGGGGCCGTCATAATTGGGAGTCCATTTCCCTCTCGAATCTGTGAGAAAAGATTGAATCTTTTTGAGTACAAGGTCGCCTTCTTTGATTGTGCGAGGTCGAACCTTTTTGTCGAAAGCTTTCTTCATTCTTTGTTGATATAGCTGTCCGTGGCATAAAGCTGTCATGCGCTTTTCTTCGATTAAGTTCAATTCATCGAATCTGCTTTGACACCACTCGGCTTCTGTTAATTTTGCCTCCATCAAAACTCTCATTGATGGAATCTCAACCTCTATAGGTAGGACTGCCTCCATGCCATATACAAGGGAGAAAGGAGTTGCTCCAGTCGAAGTACGTACTGATGTACGGTAACCGTGAAGAGCATACGGGAGCATTTCATGCCAATCCTTGTAAGTGATGACCATCTTCTGAATGATTTTCTTGATGTTTTTGTTAGCTGCTTCTACAGCTCCATTCATCTTTGGTCTGTAAGGAGATGAGTTGTGATGTTCGATCTTGAATTCTTCACAAAGCTCCTTCATCATTTTGTTATTCAAATTTGACCCATTGTCAGTGATTATCTTGCTAGGAATGCCGTAGCGACAGATGATGTGATTCTTGATAAACCTGACGACAACTTGTCTTGTGACGTTTGCATATGAAGCTGCTTCAACCCATTTGGTGAAATAGTCTATGGCTACCAAGATGAAGCGATGTCCGTTGGACGCTTTTGGCTCGATCATTCCAATCATGTCGATTCCCCACATGGAGAAAGGCCAAGGGGAAGAGAGTATGTTGAGAAGAGATGGTGGCACATGAATTTTATCGGCGTAGATCTGGCATTTGTGACACCTCTTTGCGTACTGGAAGCAATCTGACTCCATCGTCAGCCAATAATATCCTGCTCTCAGTATTTTCCTTGTCATGGTATGTCCATTGGTGTGAGTACCAAAGGAACCTTCATGTATTTCTCTCATGAGTATTTCTGCTTCTTTTCTGTCAACGCATCTGAGCAGAACCATGTCGAAGTTTCTCTTGTACAGAACATCTTCATTCAGGAAGAATCTACAAGCTAACTTTCTCAAAGTCTTTCTATCTTTCTTTGACGCCCCAAGAGGGTACTCTTGCTTTTGAAGAAAGTTCTCGATGTCGTGATACCACGGTTTGTCGTCGATGATTGCTTCTACTGTGAACACATGAGCGGGCCTATCCAGGCGCATAACATCGATCTGAGGAATGTCATTCCAATGATTTATCCTAATCATGGAAGAGAGTGTGGCTAATGCGTCAGCCAAATTGTTTTCTTCACGAGGAATGTGATGAAAATCTACCCTGTCGAAGAATGGTAACAATCTTCTCGCGTAGTCTTTGTAAGGAATTAGCCCTGGTTGGCGTGTTTCTCATTCTCCTTTGATTTGATTGATGACTGTGGACCGTCCTTTCGGGCCATACCCCTCCGTGGGTGGGATACGTGAACTGACTCTTTTTTGTCGATCGGACGCTTTCGCGTCACTTTTGAAAAAGTTTACAGAGTCGCCACCGACCTTTTATTTTATCCAATGAAGGAAAGGTTTATAAAAGAAACAGAAAAAAGACCTTTGAGAGATTCTGGGTAAGGGGGTAGGTTATACAAAGGGAAGGTGTTAGCACCCTTTGTATCCATGGTTATCCATGGGCTCTTTAGTTTGCTTAGCTCATTTGATTTACTTTTCAATTGCTTCGGAATGCTTTACCTGTGTTTTTGAAATACCTTTGCAAATAGAATTTGTAATGATCCTTGTGCGGATATATACAAATGCTTGTTTATCTTTCGAAAGATGTTTTGAAAAGAACGTTAATTTTGTAATGATCCGTGTTTGGATGTATACAAAATATTGTCTTTTTGAAAGTTTATTTTGAAAAAACAACAATGTATGAGAATTTTGTTTGTTTTGATTTTGAGCAAGCAAACTAGGAGGTCTACCCTGAGTTATAAGGTCTTTATCCTTGTTCCCTTTAAAAATCTATCCTATCACCGGATATAAACAGAAGGTTCGATTTTGTACTTGAAACAGTAGTAATGTAACTTTGATTTTTGAAAAGAGTGTAAAGGGGTTACCCTAAGAGGTGCAAATGTGATTGTGATTGAATTCAGATATTTATCTTTGAAGTTAGTGATCTAACGGTTCAGTTTTATCTTTGACATACACGCAGTTTATATGTGTGCTGGAAATTAAAATGCGGAAATGTAAAGTGCGGAAAGTAAATCTACGCTATTACATCGATTGTGCGGGAAATGTAAACTAGCCTACTTACATGAATTTGACATCCTATACATTTATCTAGGAATTTTAAATTGCAAGAAATAAAAGGCATATTTTTGGATTTTTTAGGATTTATTTTAAATATAATTAATGCATGATTAATTAATTTTAAAATAAAGAAAAGATGAAAATATGATTAAACTTAGAAAATAAGTTTGAAATATGTACAAAACATTTGTCAATTAATTTTAGAACAAAACTAATTTTTTTGGAATTTTTGAAATTGTTTTTTGATTTTTTTAAGTTAATTAAAACATAATTATGCAAATAATTACACAAATAATTAAAACTTGATGATAAAATTATCCTAAATATGTACAAAATTAGTTTATGATATATAAACAATATTTAACACAAAGAACAATTTTTTTTATGATTTTTTGACTAATTAAAATAATTAACAAGCAAATATATAAATACATACTAATTAATTATGAAAAATATTGAAATTTTGAAGAAAAATAAAATATTTTTATTTCAGAAAATAATATATATTTTTAGAAGTTTAAAATATTTTTTGTGGATTTTTTTGGATTTTTTAACTATTTTTAATTAATTTAACAAAGAAATTAAAATAAAATAGAAAATAAATAACAGAAATAAAAGGATACTAATCCTGTGTGGTTTGATTGAGGGGCCATAGCATGGAGCTGCGTGTGTGAGGCGTTGGATTGAAGATTGAAGTGATCCAAGGGTTCAGATCTGAGGTCACATGATGCACATGGTTAAAGTAGATCATGGGATTAGTGGGAGACCAAAGTCAGACTGGTCCCCACCTTCGCCTGCGTGGACCAATGGAAACAGAGGGAGAGAGAGCTGACTGTTGACTGACGAACCACGCTCGGACGCGTGGTCGTCTTCAACCTCCGTCCCATGCATTTTTTCTAGACAGATAGCGGGGGTTTTTAACCCCCTCTATTTCACGATACAAAAACGTTATTTTCGGTAGCTTCCCAAACCTGCAAGAACACACGTTAGCAACATATGAAAACAACCCAGATCCACTAAACATGATGCCCTGAATCCAAATATGTCATTAGTTTCGTGGTTTGATGCTCATAGCTATAGGTTCGAAGATGTTAAAGTATGAACACTCATAAGCTTATGTTAATGGCATATGGCTATCCTCACGTGGGAGTTGGCATGTTAAGGCCCAGATCATTTGCATAGGACCTTATGAGCATGATAGGATGGTTGGTTAGCATTGAAATCAGTTGCATATACAAAAACGAAAATAAAATTCATATGTACATGAAGAGTATTATATGCTTTATACGACTCTCATGGGCCTGTGTTTAAAGTTCAATCTTACTCTATTATCTTTGAGAAGATGATTAGAATGCTTGGTTTGTATTAATATTGATTGGAAAATTGATTTTGAAAATTACAAAGTATGGAGATTTTTTGAGAATCTTGAGAGGTTTGTGGCTATTCTCTTGCTATCTCTTCGTGTGTCCTCTTGTTGTGGAGGTATGCTACTCCTTTTATAGCCCAAAGGCTGCTTGGAAGTGAAGCAAGAAACTTGGTTGCCTTTGTTGAAAGTTTTGGTTCTTTAATAATAAAAAACTTTGAATTTTTGACCAAGCCTTGACTACATTCAATGCTCTTGCCTTGGGCATCAATCTTCTGCAGAAAATTGAAGACTTTGGAGGTGAGTCATGCTTGGAGATCAAGCCACCAATTATCCATGCAATTTTCCTTTAATTTTAATCTTAAAATAAGATAAAATTATGTCAAAAATGGATAATATAGATGTGGGTTTTGTATTGGTCGTGGGAGGCCCATAATATCATGGCAAAGATGTTTGGACCATAAAAACTTGGCATCTTTTGAAAAAAAAACATTTTTGAGCAATGTTGATTTCATGCATTTTCCCAAAATTTAGCCAACTTCAACAAGGTGTAAATCCTTCAATTTTTGTCATATGAAGGAGATCTTGCACTTTTTGGAAACCTCAAAGAGTCCTCTAACCAATGTCTTTGGTTTCATGTCAAAATGATTTTTGGTTCTCCTTGTGTGTCCTTTTGAAAAAAGTGTCTTTTTGTTGACTTTGAAAATGACCTGTAATGTCTTTGGCCATATTTTTCAAATGGTGAATGCAATGACCATGGGATCAATTGCATTTGAAAGATAATTGAATTTCCTTCAAAATGAGCTTTGGTTGGCATTTTTTGGATGAAGGATGAGAGAGTTATGATCAGTCAAAGTTGAGTTGACTTTTCAGGCAAAAACCCTAATTTTGAATCTTAGGGTTTTGTTGATTTTTGATCTTTCCTTGATGAATTGTGATCATCCAATGATCAAATGTTGAATCCTTTGACAAAATATGGACTTTGACAAAAAATTTCATTTTTGACTGTCAGTTGACTTTTTTGGTCAAACGGGTCGTCTGTTGACTGTTTGAGCTGCTGACGGTGCGTCTGAGTGAATTGAAGTTTGAAAATTTGTATGATGGTACTTTGAGATGTATGGATGTATATGAAATCCATTTGAGCTCTCAAAACTTGTTGCTCCTGTTAAAACAAGAAAAACCCTGATTAGGGATTGTCTGTATAGGAGGCAGTTAAGCGTACCTGATTTTTGTGCAGTGTTGAGTTTCTGCTAATCATGTGATATTCAGAAGACTTCTAACACAAAAATCTTGGAAATTTGAATTGTGAATGATTGATTTGATTGATTGTACAAATCACTGTGAATTGTACTGTCTGCAGTTTGTCTGTCAACCGACTGTTCGTGTACTGAAGCAGCAGTTAAAGTGAAAAATCAACCGTCAAAGTTAATTTTCTTTTTTTTTTTTTTTTTGTTGTTATTTTTGTTTTTGTTTGGTGTGAAGCATGAAAATTTATTTACATGACTTGTTAGAAAACAGAAACATAATAAATAACTGATATTTACGGTATGCGGGCAAAATTACCGATAATAACCTGAAAATTATTTAATGCACAGAAATAGAAATATTTGACTGGCAGAAAATACACAAAATATTATCTTAGTAATTAAGCAATATTATGACAAATAGCACAACATTTAATACTGACAGTACAAATATTACATACTATATTGAACAGTACGACGAATGAACGGTACATTTAAGAAATAAGAAATACGGCAAATTTTAAGAATGACGATTAATGACCCATGCTATGAACAATAACATGTAGATGATTGGGAGCATAGCCATTGCAAGTCCACACTCCTCAGGACTATGCAGGCAGAAGAAAGTCATGATCACCGTAGCAATGGTGATGACTGTAAGAAGTAGTGTCTCTATCCATTTTGCCATTCTTGTTAGGGAAGAAAAGGAGATGGATATGAGATAGGAATTTGAAAGATGAGTTAGAATTTGATGTGAGATTTTATGGAAGAAAATGAGAGGTATTTATAGAATGGAAAGAAGGATAGAGACGTTGGGGAATAGCGTGATTCCGTACAAAAGGAAAATTTGAGTGGAAGTAAGATTTGAAAGAAAGTGGAGATAGTGTTGGAAAAAAGAGAGATTTGATTTTTGAAAAAGAGATTTGAAAAGATTTTTGAAAATAATGGAATATAGTACAAAAATTAGTGGGAAACAAAAGATAATAATAATCTACTTGTTACCAGTACAGTCTGAGTTTCCTGATTCTGCGCCTGCAAAAAGATTTAACTCTGTACCAATTGTGTCAGTACTATTTATCTGTAAATAAATAAATAGCATGTGTGAAGTAATAAACAGTATTTGGTGTTTGCGTAAGAATAAATTCAACTGCAAGCCAAATCACTGTATAAGAAAAAATTCTAAAAACTAAGTATTTCATATGTCAGGATATTTGTTGAAATAAAAATCCATGATTATATGAGACCCTTAATTTTCAGATTGGAGTTTTCTTTGAAAAATATGTGGGCAAATTTTGGGGTATAACAGTTGCCCCTATTCAATCTTCTTAAACCTGAAGAGATTGTCTGAAATCTGAGGGTAGAAGATGATTGAATAAATAGATGCCCTGAAAATTTGCACTTACCTTGATCAGCAGAGATGTTGGAAGTTGCATTTGAATGTTGTCTGTGAAATGTTGTTGGCAGATTGAAACATTACCTGAGATGGGCTTTCGGATGCCACCTGGACAATGTGTTGATGGTTTGTTCATCAGAATGAATCTGTTGATTATATCTTGATGAAGGATTTGAAAGTCTTTGTGTTGACTGTTTCGGAACCGTCCAAGGTTACCGCTTTAAGTCTTGGAGGATGATTGCTACGGAACTTGTCCAAAGTTTTTTCCGATTTAGATTTTGGAAGTTGATCATTATGGAACCGTATGAGGTATCGCTTTAGATCTGCAATGTTAAATCGTTCTGGAACCGTCTGAGGTATCGCTTTAGATCTGCAATGTTAGATCGTTTTGGAACCGTCTGAGGTATCGCTTTAGATCTGTAATGCTAGATCGTTGTGGAACCGTCTGAGGTATCGCTTTAGATCCGTAATGCTAGATCGTTCTGGAACCGTCTGAGGTATCAACTTTGATCTGTGATGTTTGTTTTTTGAGTTGGTAAGTAATCAGAATGAATCTTTGGCTTGATTATATCTGAGAGAACCGTTCATGGAATTCAGGTGAACACGGCATGTGATTGAGAACATCTTTGTTGAAGATATCTGCCTACCTGAAAAATCAAGTTAGTGATATGCAACGTTTATGATGCATGTAAATGTGAGATATTCCCGGAGAAATATGCATGTTACGTTGTGTATGAATATGCACATGATGCATGATGTATGATGTATGAATATGTGAATGTATGAATGTATGAATGTGAATGTGATGCGTGTCAAGCTTCTAGTTGGAAAAATAAATTCCCACTAGTCAGCTGGACTGTGATCGTTGATGATCTTTTGTCTTGCTTGAGTACCCTCGTCTGGGGAAATTCTTTGAGAACCCGGGTATCCCGTTGAAGGATCTTTGACTACTGCTTGGGGAACCAAAGGTAACTGGAAGTTCTGATGCCCTTTCAAATGGGAATGAGGAAAATGCATAATCCTCCGATGCACTATCTGACCAAGTCCGGGTGCGGGGATCACACCTTCTGAAGATAGTAATCTGGAACAATCCTGCTGGGGAATAAGACTTCTTTTGAAGAGAAAATCTTTTTGAGGAATTTGCTGAGAAATGCGTTTCTCTTGGTAATTTTCTTCTGATGGGATAATGTCCAGATGATCGGGACATTTCCTGAATGCTATTCCTGTTTTTCCTGGTAAACATCAATCATATTCAAATGCATATGTTCATTCAAAATATCATTGGGATGCTCGCGTATTCAAAACAGAAAAAATGAAAATGTTAGTTATAAGCTGCATTGATTTTTGAAAAGGTGCCGTGATAGGCGGATTAGTATAGGGAGACAACAATCCTAGAAGTAGGAAATTGTCAGAAAGTTTTGAAAAGTATTTATGAAAAGAAATAGCTATGTGAGAACGATCCAGTCAAGTTTCAATTCTGCTATTGCCAATCTGTCTTCGAGCATCTCATCCCTCACTTGTTGGAAGAAAGTGATTGGACTGATCGGTGTCTTTGAGGTGTTGAACCTTGTCGGTGAGTAGGCAGCTGAGCGGGACATAGTTGTATGCTTTATTCCCTAATTTTTGCCTAGGCTGCCCTTTCAGGTTTTCAGCCTACCGGGATTGTATTTGTTTTGTCTCTAATTTTTGCCTGGATCGCCCTTTCGGGTTTTCAATCCACCGAGACGCTCATTTTTGCCTAAGTTGCCCTTTCAGGTTTTCAACTTAGCGAGCTGTATTTTTTTTTTTAAGCAAAGTACTTTTTGACTATGTCCGCATTCACAGGGTGTGGGAAATCCTCGCCATCCATGGTGGTAAGCAACATGGCACCGCCGGAGAATATTTTCTTGATTATGAATGGTCCCTCGTAGGTGGGGGTCCATTTGCCTCTGGGATCACCTTGTGGTAAGATGATGCGTTTGATAACCAAGCCACCAGTTTGGTATGCTTGACTTTTGACTTTCTTGTTGAATGCTTTGATCATGCGCTTTTGGTATAGCTGGCCATGACAGATAGCTGCAAGTCTTTTCTCATCGATCAAGTGTATTTGGTCGAATCGAGTTTGAATCCAATCGTCTTCGTCTAGATCGGCTTCTTTCATGATCCTTAAGGAAGGAATCTGGATTTCGATTGGGAGAACTGCTTCCATACCGTAGACTAACGAGAATGGAGTTGCCCCTGTTGAAGTACGCGCAGATGTGCGATAACCATGAAGAGCAAAAGGTAACATCTCATGCCAGTCTTTGTAGGTTACTGTCATCTTTTGTATGATTTTCTTGATGTTTTTGTTGGCGGCTTCGACAGCGCCGTTCATCTTTGGTCGATATGGAGAAGAATTATGATGTTTGATCTGGAACTGCGTGCAGAGTTCAGTAATCATTTTGTTGTTTAGATTCGTGCCATTGTCAGTGATGATCCTTTCGGGGATGCCGTACCGACAAATGAGATTGTGCTTGATAAACCTGGCTACCACATTCTTGGTGACAGAAGCATATGAAGCTGCCTCTACCCACTTTGTGAAGTAGTCAATAGCGACCAGGATAAAGCGATGTCCGTTGGAAGCAGTAGGTTTGATTTCTCCAATCATATCAATACCCCACATTGCGAAAGGCCAAGGAGCCGTCAGAACGTTTAATGGAACTGGAGGTACATGCACTTTGTCGGCATATATCTGGCATTTGTGACAAGTTTTGGAATGATGATGGCAATCTGTCTCCATGGTAGACCAGTAGTAACCTGCTCTCAAGATCTTTTTAGCCATTGTATGTCCGTTGGAATGAGTACCGAAGGTACCATTGTGTATGTCTTCCATGATTTGTTCTGCTTCCTTCTTGTTTACGCAACGAAGTAAAGTCGAGTCATGGTTGCGCTTGTACAAAGTTCCATTGCTTAGGAAGAATTTGGAGGCAAATCTCCTTAGAAACTTTCTGTCGTTAATAGATGCCCCTTCAGGGTACTCCTGGGTTTCGAGATACCTTTGTATTTCATGGAACCATGATTTGTCTTCCATTTGTTTGGTATCGATCTCATTGCAATAGGCTGGTTCGTCTTGCCTGTAAATGGTGATCATAGGAGCTTCGTCGTCCCAATTGACTTTGAACATGGATGACATGGTAGCTAAGGCATCAGCTAGTTGATTTTCTTCGCGTGGGATGTGTTCGAAAGTGATCTCCTCGAAGTAAGGAATCAAACTCAACACATGTTCTTTGTATGGAATTAGATTTGGGTGCTTTGTGTCCCATTCCCCTTTGACTTGGTAGATTACCAAGGCCGAGTCTCCGTAGACTTCAAGGAATTTGA
This sequence comes from Vicia villosa, assembly GCF_029867415.1. Classification (NCBI taxonomy): domain Eukaryota; kingdom Viridiplantae; phylum Streptophyta; class Magnoliopsida; order Fabales; family Fabaceae; genus Vicia; species Vicia villosa. Next base: position 147,709,960 of record NC_081185.1, on the reverse strand, counting down.
TTTTTAGATCAATTGCAGCTTTGAGACCCAGAATGCATGCTTCGTATTCGGCTATATTGTTGGTGCAATTGAAACACAATCTGGCGGTGAAGGGTGTATGACCTCCTGTGGGGGAAATGATCACAGCTCCGATGCCATTGCCGAGCGCATTAGAAGCTCCGTCAAAAACCATAGTCCATCGGGATCCTGGTTGTTTGTAGTCATTGACTAGCATAATGTCTTCGTCTGGGAAGTCAAAGTTCAATGCCTGATAATCATCTACTGCTTGATGAGCTAAATGATCAGCTACCACACTTCCTTTGATTGCTTTTTGCGAAGTGTATTGAATGTCATATTCTGTTAGGATCATTTGCCATCTTGCAATCCTTCCAGAGAGAGCAGGTTTTTCGAACACGTATTTGATTGGATCCATCTTGGAGATCAGGAAAGTGGTGTGATTTAGCATATACTGTCTTAGTCGGCGAGCCGCCCATGCTAAGGCACAGCAAGTTTTTTCGAGTAGTGAGTATCTTGTTTCACAATCGGTAAACTTTTTGCTAAGATAGTAGATTGCGTGCTCCTTTCGACCGGAATCGTCATGTTGTCCGAGTACACACCCCATTGAATCTTCTAACACAGTTAGGTACATTATCAGAGGTCTGCCTTCCACAGGTGGCAACAAGATTGGAGGTTTTTGGAGATATTCTTTGATTTTGTCAAAGGCTAACTGGCATTTGTCATTCCACTTTTCCACTTGATCTTTCTTCAACAGTTTGAAGATCGGCACACAAGTAGTAGTCATGTGGGCAATGAATCGGGCGATGTAATTTAGACGTCCCAAGAATCCTCTGACTTGTTTCTCGGTACGAGGTATAGGCATTTCTTGAATGGCTTTAACCTTGGCGGGATCAACCTCAATGCCTTTGCTGCTGACAATGAAACCTAAGAGTTTGCCGGATCTTACTCCAAAGGTACACTTATTTGGGTTCAGTCGCAACTTGTATTTCTTGAGTCTGTCAAACAACTTGTGTAAATGACCCAAATGTTCTTCCTCGGTGTTGGATTTTGCAATCATGTCATCGACATACACCTCTATTTCCTGATGAATCATATCATGAAATAGTGTTACCATTGCTCGTTGGTAGGTAGCTCCAGCATTTTTTAGACCAAAGGGCATTACTTTGTAACAAAAGGTTCCCCAGGGAGTTGTGAAGGTTGTTTTTTCCATGTCTTCGGGTGCCATCTTGATTTGATTGTACCCTGAGAATCCGTCCATAAAGGAGAATACCTTGCATTGTGCGGTATTGTCAACTAGTACATCGATGTGCGGTAAAGGGAAATCATCTTTAGGGCTTGCCCGGTTCAGATCTCTGTAGTCTACACACATTCTGACTTTCCCGTCTTTTTTGGGTACAGGCACGATGTTAGCTATCCAAGGAGGATAACTTACAACTTTTAGGAATCCGGCATTGAATTGTTTTTCAACCTCGTCTTTGATCTTTTTTGACATATCAGGCTTACTCCTTCGCAGTCTCTGTTTGACCGGAGTGCTTCCTTCTTTGATTGGCAGGCGATGAACTACAATGTCCGTGTCAAGGCCAGGCATATCTTGATAAGACCAGGCGAATATCTCGGCGTAGTCTTGCAACAATTGAATCAGTCTTTGCTTGACACTGTTTTCTAAGTCAGCCCCAATTCTGACCTCTTTCTTTTCTTCGTCACTACCCAAGTTGATGACCTCAATCGGCTCCTCATGAGGCTGTATGGCTTTTTCTTCTTGTTCTAGAAGTCTTGCAATTTCTCTTGGCACTTCACAATCTTCCTCACTTTCGTCCTCAGTTTGGTAGATCGGATTTTCAAAGTCATGACGGGCAATAGCAAAGTCGTTATTGACTGGATCCAGCGTGTATGTGAATCTGCATGGTAGATATGTGAGTGTGTATGAAGAGAAAAACATAGCTATTTGAAAGCGAATAAAGAAAGAAAAAGGATCACAAAATTTTGAACATGCAAGCATCCCATGATTTTATTGAATGCACATAATCATGATATGACAAACCCTTTTTATAGAAGGACCGTTGTGCTAAGGCACACGGCTTTCAAGCTCATGGTTCGATTGTTCAGGAACCACTTTTATCTTTGCACAATATACACAAAGAAAACAGGAAATGGCATTTACTCCTGATCAAAGGAGATCACATCCTCTGCTTTCCAGTTGTTCAATCCACCGTTGTTAGCAGGGAGCACCCAGCTGTTCCAGTTGCAGTTGTTCTTTTCGTCTTCCGTAGCATTGATTCCGCTAGTGGGAAAATGCGTAGGTAATTCCTCAGGATAAGTTGGATGATTTGTTGGATATGAGAATCCAGGTGGAGGTCCCTCTATTGGCTGAGCGAGATGCTCGATAAGGCCGTCCCATGCAGTAGGAATGATGTTTTGAATAGAGACTTGTGCATCCTGATAAGGAGTGTACTGTGACAGAAAATAACCTTCGTTGTTTGGCATCTTCCTGGCTTCTTCAAGAGCGAAGTTGTCGTCGTACTGTTCGTCCCATCCAGTCGGGACAATGTCTTTGATGGGAGTTGAAAAGCTCGGAGGAGCGGAATATTTCACCATATAGTCGTATTTGCCGCTGGGTTCTCCTAGCGTGTCCCATACTTCTTTGGGTGGATTTTGATATTGCTGAGTGACGGGACTTGTGATACTTCCGTCATTTTGATTACCCTCTTCTGTTGGAGTAAGATCTTCCAGAGCAATGTAAGAATTCTGAGGTGTGATATACTGGTAGTTGTAACCGTCATTTGGTCCTCCCACAGCATCCCACATTCCCATGGTAATGGGTGGAATTTCGTCTGGATATGGCTGAATGATGTGGTTCAAGTATGTCCCTTCATCATCAATGGCGTTTACTTCTTGGCTGGCGAAGTGTGATATTAACCCTTCAGAGCGAGGATTTTGATCATTCTTTTGATTTTCACCATTATAGCCCAGACCTAGCTTGTCGGACTTGTAGGGTATATCAGGGAGTTGTCCCCATACTGTGCGATCACCCTGTTCAATCATGGCTTTGGCATCTTTGAGAGAAGCCATAGTTGTAGCTGGAGTAGCAGGAATATGCTTGGTGGTAGAGATATCTGGAGATACAACCTCAAAAGCTTGATACGGAGTTTCGATGGATTCGCCCTCCATCTCAACATACTTGTCGTTGCTCAAGTGACTGACCATATATTCTTCTTCGCCATAGACTGTGACAACCTTTCCTTTTACTGGGTATTTTAACTTCTGATGCAGGGTAGAAGTTACAGCGTTTGCCCCATGTATCCAAGGGCGTCCTAGTAAACAGGAGTATGTTGGAAGAACGTCTATTACGGAAAAGATAACATCGAAAGTTTGAGAGCCCACTCTGATTGGGAGCTTAACTTCTCCGTACACCGTTCTTGTTGACCCATCGAAGGCTCTTACAACCACATCACTTGGTTGTAGCACAACTCCTTTGAAGTCAAGTTTTTCCAGTATTACCTTTGGTAACACGTTTAGAGAGGAACCATTGTCTATTAGCACATGAGACAGAGTGGTGCCGTTGCATTCGATAGAGATGTGCAGGGCCTTGTTGTGATTTCTTCCAGCAGGAGTTAGATCCACATCAGAGAAACCAAGACCATTGGGCACTGTAAGACTGGCGACACAATTCTCAAATTGGTCGATTGGGATTTCTTGAGGCACATGCGCAGCTTGAAGGAACTTCATTAGAGCTTTAGCATGAGCTTCTGAATATTTTAGCAGAGATAACATTGAGATTTTTGAAGCAGTATGCCCCAGTTGTTCGACAATATTGTAATCACTTTTGCAGATGATTTTCAATATTTCGTCCATCTCTTGCTTTGATGGATCCTCAGCAGTGATCTCTACCGGATTTTGAACTGGTTCGATCAGTGGCTCTTTGCCTCGAGTGTTGATATCTGGAATAGGAATTGGAACCTGGATTGGACTAGCAGCAATATTTGGAGAAATTTCTGGTGAAAAGATTCTTCCACTTCTCGTGATCTTGCTAGTGCCTGCAATGTTACTTACAGCTGAAGTAGTTAGTGTTGCGTCCTCTTTAGTCGAGGGATCCTGCTTAACTCCATGAATGTAAACATTAGTGTCATATCCCCATGGGACAGCTTTGTCTGAGGAGTATGGAAATGGAGTTGGTCTAGCAATGACTACTGATGCCACTTTGAGTGTAGCAGAAAGTTTGAATGGAGCCTTGGTAGAGATTTTGAATGGTAAGCTGGAGATCACTGAGACGTCTTCCATTCTTATCCCGTTGGCAAAGACTTTGCCCAACATGTCCATAGAAGGGAGCCTCTCAAACATAATGATACGGCGATCCATGTGTTTTTGAATTCCCATCTTTAGATTTTCACAACCATTGGGTTGGCGTGAGCAATAAAAGCAGTCGGGATCACAACCTGGAAAGTAACCAGCTTGGATGAACTTTCTTTTGACTTCGAGGAGTGGAATTGATACTTCGTTCACATCATAAATGTAAACTGTGTCTATGATAGCATTAACAGTTTTGTCATGCTTTGGCATAGGTGCTGTGATGACATTTGGAGTTTCTGGAGGATCGAACTCAATTTCTCCAGCATCTATCATGTCTTGGATTTTATTTTTCAGGGCCCAGCAGTGATCTGCGTCATGTCCTGGACAGTTTGAATGATAGGCACATGTTGCATCAGGGCGATAATTCAGAGAAGAAGTATTGACATTCTTCGGAGGACCCCTTAATGTGATCAGATCCGCTTTAAGCAAGTGCTGCAATGCCTGAGAGATTGGCATGTTGATTTTGGTGAAAGTTCTTCTTGGTGCATCTGGTCGATGCGTATATTTTGGCTGTTGATCTTTTTGAGGTGCAGATGCGGAGATCATAACTGCCCCTACAGATTGATGCTGATCACTTTTGTGACTTGTCTGAATTTGCGCTGTATTGACCTCATTTCTGATGGGCCTTTTTGTAGTACCAGAGGAGGATCCTACTTGAATTTTTCCATTTCGAATGCCACTTTCGACACGTTCTCCGGTCAGTATTAGGTCAGTGAAACCTGATGATGAACTTCCCAGCAAATGGCTATAGAATGGGCCAGTTAAAGTGCCCATGAACATGTCGACTAGTTCGCGATCAGATAAGGGTGGTTGAACCCTTCCAGCCATATCTCTCCACTTTTGTGCATACTCTTTGAAACTTTCTTTTGGTCCCATAGACATGCCTCGCAATTGAGTACGAGTGGGTGTAAGATCAGCATTGTATTGGTACTGTTTGTAAAAAGCAGCAGCTAATTCTTCCCAAGTATGAACCTTGGTATTTTCTAGCTGGTAGTACCATTCGAGTTGTGTACCTGACAGACTTTCTTGGAAAAAGTGAATCCACAATTTGTTATCTGTTGTATGAGGTTGTATCTTCCTCACATAAGATCTCAAATGTAGTTTTGGACAAGAAACTCCATCATACTTTGCAAAGGTTGGAACTTTGAATTTTGGAGGGATGACAACATCCGACACGAGTCCCAGATCATTGAAATCTAAGCCAGGTATTTTTTGTATTTCCATAGCTTTCATACGATCCTCCAACTGTTGGTATTTGTCATCATCCTGTTCGTCTCCAGAATGATCTTCTTCTTCATTTGAAGAGAGAGAGGGTTTAGCAGAACCCTGGTTGCTTTGATTATCTTCTTGTTCACCATTACCGACTATTTCAGGGATTGGTGGCTTTTTGATCTTTTTGACAGGGATCTTGATCTTCCTTCTCAGGTAACTCAAGCCTGCAGATTCTTTGGGCTTCTTCTTCTTCTTGAGTATCAGGGCTTTCAGCTCTTGTTGCCCCTTTGCCAGTTCCAGAATTGCCACTTGAACTTGGGCATTCTGTACTTCGAGATTCTTGATGCTTGCCTCAGATTCCATCTCTTCTGACTGAAATAAACAGCGAAGAGATGAGAAACCCGTCATGAGAACCTGTTATGAAATGTGTATGACTGGATGCCATGTATGCAATGTGTATGCAATGTATATGAATGCAATGTATGAAATGCAATGTATGAAATGCAATGTGTATGCAATGCATGTGAATGCATGTGTGCAATGTTTTCAAGGATCATAGAGTCTAGATTTGTTAAAGAAGCAACAAACGTTAGTTAATCAATTTATTCTTTTTTCTTTGCCTCATTTGGGCTTACAAGACAGAAAATAAAATAAATGATCTTTCAGGTCTCCCGTGGGCGCTTTTTCTTTGTCCCCAGGAATGCGTTGATTCTTTGTTCTTCTTGAAGCTGTCTGGTGAGCTCGGATAGCCTTCTCTCATAGTCCTGACAGTGTTCTTTGAAGGTGTCTCTTTCCTCTTTGAGTTGAACCCAGGATTTTTGCAACTCTTCCAAGTCAGTTGGCATATCCGGGTGTAGAATAACTTGAGGTTCGTAACCCTCGACTTCTGATTCGATAGTCACAGGTAGAACAGCGGGATAGGGCATCATGAGTTTTTGAGCATGAGTACGCACCCATCTGAGGTAAAGTTCCATAGGAATAGAATTCCATTGCCCCAGAGTTTTGCTTTCTATTCTATAGACACTGTCCCAAGCCTGTATGAATCTTCGTCGGTGTCTGTGAGAATCATTCTCGTAATCAAACACAATGCCACGGATAATCATGTCATGAGGACCGTTGCTTCTTGCATATCCGAATTGGCGTAGAGCTAGAGAGGGATTGTAAGTGATACCTCCTTTAATGCCAAGGAGTGGCACATTAGGGTATTCTCCACAATGATTAATGATAGTAATGTCTCTTTGAAAGAAGTTGTTCCATCGGATATCTGAATGAGATAAAGACATGATTCTGTAAGACCATTGTGCTCTTTGTTCATTTCTCAGTACTGATCGGGGAAGATGACATGTAAACCACCTAGCCAGCAGTGGTATACAGCACATGAGAGTTCCTCGCTTCTTCGTGGTACGAGTGTGTAGAGAGTGTAGGATGTCTCCCAGCAATGTTGGTACCGGGTTGCGAATTAGGAAAAGGTTGATGATGTGTACACTTATGAACTGGTCGGAATTAGGGAACAAAACCAACCCATAGATCAAAAGAGCCATAACTTCTTCAAAAGCTGGATAACTTTTGTTTTCTAGCAGTAGTCGAGCCTTTTCCAGTAAGAATTTGGCAAGCAAACCCTCAACTCCACTCTTTGTTTCCCAATTGGATTTGATTTCTGACTTTTGCAGATGTAAAGCAGCAGCAATGACTTCAGGTTTTGGTTTTCTTTCTAAACCAGTGAAAGGTAATTGATCTCGGATTGGTAATCCAATTAATTCAGAGAATTCTTCCAAAGTGGGTACCAACTGGTAATCAGGAAATGTGAAGCAATGATGTTCAGGGTCGAAGAACTGGAACAGGACCCGTATCATGTCTTCTTCAAACTTTGAGGTAACCAAATGGAGTAGGTGACCATGCTTTTCAGTGAATTGAGCATTCCTGGGGAATTCTGCTACCAAGACTTTGAGTTCAGATGGCACCGTTGAGATATTGATTCGGATGTAATCTCTGGTGGCGGGAGCCATTACCTGAAAAAACAAAAGTAAACTCTTTGATCCTTGAAATGTGTAGTGAAAAATGATGTGTTTATGATGCAAACATGTGGCACACAAAAACAAATCAAACAATAGCCTTAGGTTTAAAGGCTTGCATGAGGTTGATAGGTGATACCCTCCCCTCTGAAGTTGAGTTGGTTGAAAACCTGTCCTAGAATAGTATTCGGGTTCTATGATCCTTGGAGACAACATCTCAATACGGCGCTCGGACGGCCGATCAAGAATATTCCTCGAGGATAACTAGCTTCGATCAATTTCAAAGCTAGCCACTTAATAGGCCACAAGTCAAGTTCAACTAAAAGGTTCTAAGACAAATTAGTGTTAATGACACTTCGGAAGCCTAATATACTCCTTGATCGCTTTCAAGGGACATCAGTATAAACCAAAGTATCACACTAACGATGACTACCAGATCAACCGTATCGGTACATGCCGTACAGTTTCCTTGGTCTATTGTCATATACTTAAGGTATCTCGAGATTCGGGTTAGAATCTTTCACACAAGCAAAGTACCCAAGCAAACCTGTGAAAAGTAAAGCAATCAGATCAAACAATTGAAAACATCGAAATGATCTATACTCTAAAGGTAACCCCTTTTGAAAACATTTTGAATTTGTATTCCCCAGCAGAGTCGCCAGTTCTGTGGACCGTCCTTTCGGGCCATACCCCTCCGTGGGTGGGATACGTGAACTGACTCTTTTTTGTCGATCGGACGCTTTCGCGTCACTTTTGAAAAAGTTTACAGAGTCGCCACCGACCTTTTATTTTATCCAATGAAGGAAAGGTTTATAAAAGAAACAGAAAAAAGACCTTTGAGAGATTCTGGGTAAGGGGGTAGGTTATACAAAGGGAAGGTGTTAGCACCCTTTGTATCCATGGTTATCCATGGGCTCTTTAGTTTGCTTAGCTCATTTGCTTTACTTTTCAATTGATTCGGAATGCTTTACCTGTGTTTTTGAAATACCTTTGCAAATAGAATTTGTAATGATCCTTGTGCGGATATATACAAATGCTTGTTTATCTTTCGAAAGATGTTTTGAAAAGATCGTTAATTTTGTAATGATCCGTGTTTGGATGTATACAAAATATTGTCTTTTGGAAAATTCGTTTTAAAAAAAAACAACAGTGTATGAGAATTTTGTTTGTTTTGATTTTGAGCAAGCAAACTAGGAGGTCTACCCTGAGTTAGGAGGTCTTTATCCTTGTTCCCTTTAAAAATCTATCCATTCGTCGGATATAAACAAAAGGTTCGATTTTGTACTCGAAACAGTAGAAATGTAACTTTGATTTTGAAAAGAGTGAAAAGGGGTTACCCTAGGAGGTGCAAATGTGATTGTGATTGAATTCAGATATTTATCTTTGAAGTTAGTGATCTGACGGTTCAGTTTTATCTTTGACATACACGCAGTTTATATGGGTGCTGGAAATTAAAATGCGGAAATGTAAAGTGCAGAAAGTAAATCTACGCTATTACATCGATTGTGCGGGAAATGTAAACTAGCCTATTTACATGAATTTGACATCCTATACATTTATCTAGGAATTTTAAATTGTAAGAAATAAAAGGCATATTTTTGTATTTTTGTGATTTATTTTAAATATAATTAATGCATGATTAATTAATTTAAAATGAAGAAAAGATGAAAATATGATATAAACTTAGAAAATAAGTTTAAAATATGTACAAAAGGTTTGTTAATTGATTTTAGAACAAAACTAATTTTTTTGGAATTTTTGAAATTTGTTTTTGGATATTTTAAGTTAATCAAAACATAATTATGCAAATAATTACACAAATAATTAAAACTTAAAGAGAAAATTATCCTAAATATGTACAAAATTAGTTTATGATATATAAACAATATTTAACACAAAGAACAATTTTTTTTATGATTTTTTTTGACTAATTAAAATAATTAATAAGCAAATATACAAATACATACTAATTAATTATGAAAAATATTGAAATTTTGAAGAAAAATAAAATATTTTTATTTCAGAAAATAATATATATTTTTAGAAGTTTAAAATATTTTTTGTGGATTTTTTTTGGATTTTTTAACTATTTTTAATTAATTTAACAAAGAAATTAAAATAAAATAGAAAATAAATAATAGAAATAAAAGGATACTAATCCTGTGTGGTTTGATTGAGGGGCCATAGCATGGAGCTGCGTGTGTGAGGCGTTGGATTGAAGATTGAAGTGATCCAAGGGTTCAGATCTGAGGTCACATGATGCACATGGTTAAAGTAGATCATGGGATTAGTGGGAGACCAAAGTCAGACTGGTCCCCACCTTCGCCTGCGTGGACCAATGGAAACAGAGGGAGAGAGAGCTGACTGTTGACTGACGAACCACGCTCGGACGCGTGGTCGTCTTCAACCTCCGTCCCATGCATTTTTTCTAGACAGATAGCGGGGGTTTTGAACCCCCTCTATTTTACAATAAGAAAACGTTATTTTTGGTAGCTTCCCAAACCTGCAAGAACACACGTTAGCAACACATGAAAGCAACCCAGATCCACTAAACATGATGCCCTGAATCCAAATATGTCATTAGTTTCGTGATTTGAGGCTCGTAGCTATAGGTTCGAAGATGTTAAAGTATGAACACTCATAAGCTTATGTTAATGGCATATGGCTATCCTCACGTGGGAGTTGGCATGTTAAGACCCAGATCACTTATGTAGGACCTCATAAACATGTTAGGGTGGTTAGTTCATATGGAAATTAATTGCAAATATGAAAATGAAAGTTAGGGCATATATACATGAAGAACACTTATATGCACTACACGACTCTCATAGGCCTATATTTAGAGTTCAATCTTACTCTATTATGTTTGAGAAGATGATTAGAATGCTTGGTTTGTATTAATATTGATTGGAGAATTGAATTTGAATTTTACAAAGTTTTGAGATTTTTGGAGAATTTTTGTGATGAAGAAGGCTATGCTCTTGTTACAAATCGTGTCTTCTTTTGCTGAAGTATGATGCTTCTTTTATAGCCCAAAGGCTGCTTGGAAGTGAAGCAAGAAGCTTTGTTGTCTTTGTTGAAAGTTTGATTTTTAAAATATTAAAAATCTTTGAATTGTTGACCAAGCTTGACTCCATTCAATGCTCTTGTCTTGGGCATCAATTTTCTGCAGAAAAATGAAGACTTTGGAGGTGTGTCATACTTGGAGATCAAGCCATCAATTATCCATGCAATTTCCTTTAATTTTAATCTTAAAATAAGATAAAATTATGTCAAAAATGGATAATATAGATGTGGGCTTTGTCTTGGTCGTGGGAGGCCCATAGTAACATGGCAAAGATGTTTGGACCATAAAAACTTGGACTCATTTGGAAAAAAAACATTTTTGAGCAATGTTGATTTCATGCATTTTCCCAAAATTTAGCCAACTTCAACAAGGTGTAAATCCTTCAATTTTTGTCATATGAAGGAGATCTTGCACTTTTTGGAAACCTCAAAGAGTCCTCTAACCAATGTCTTTGGTCTCATATCAAAATGATTTTTGGTTCTCCTTGTGTGTCCATTTGAAAAAAGTGTCTTTTTGTTGACTTTGAAAATGACCTGTAATGTCTTTGGCCATATTTTCCAAATGGTGAATGCAATGACCATGGGATCAATTGCATTTGAAAGATAATTGAATTTCCTTCAAAATGAGCTTTGGTTGACATTTTTTGGATGAAGGATGAGAGAGTTATGATCAGTCAAAGTTGAGTTGACTTTTCAGGCAAAAACCCTAATTTTGAATCTTAGGGTTTTGTTGATTTTTGATCTTTCCTTGATGAATTGTGATCATCCAATGATCAAATGTTGAATCCTTTGACAAAATATGGACTTTGACAAAAAATTTCATTTTTGACTGTCAGTTGACTTTTTTTGGTCAAACGGGTCGTCTGTTGACTGTTTGAGCTGCTGACGGTGCGTCTGAGTGAATTGAAGTTTGAAAATTTGTATGATGGTACTTTGAGATGTATGGATGTATATGAAATCCATTTGAGCTCTCAAAACTTGTTGCTCCTGTTAAAACAAGAAAAACCCTGATTAGGGACTGTCTGTATAGGAGGCAGTTAAGCGTACCTGATTTTTGTGCAGTGTTGAGTTTCTGCTAATCATGTGATATTCAGAAGACTTCTAACACAAAAATCTTGGAAATTTGAATTGTGAATGATTGATTTGATTGATTGTACAAATCACTGTGAATTGTACTGTCTGCAGTTTGTCTGTCAACCGACTGTTCGTGTACAGTACAGTGTGAGTTTCCTGCTTTTGCGCCTGCAAAAAGATTTAACCCTGCATGAACTGTGTTAGTACTATTTATCTGTAAAATAAATAAATAGTATTTGTGAAGTAAAGAACAGTATTTGGCGTTTGCGTAAGAATAAATTCCACTGTAAGCCAAGTTACTGTGTAAGAAAAATTCTGAAAACCAAGTTCTTCATATGTCAGGATATTTTGAAAAAATCCATGTTTATATGAGACTCTTAATTTTCATATTGAAACTTTCCTGAAAAAAGAAGTGGGCAAATTTTGGGGTATAACAGTATGGATTCCAGAAAATCTATTTCTGGATATGTTTTCACTATGTTTGGCACTGCAATTAGTTGGAAAGAAACACTTCAGAAGGTTGTTGCTCTATCAACCACTGAAGCGGAGTATATTGCCCTAACTGAAGCTG